>NC_057799.1:214528833-214543099 GCF_018294505.1 Triticum aestivum
GAGGCGCGTCTCCCCGACGCCTGTTGAGCACCCGACACTCGGCGACCACCTTGGCCGCTGAGAAGGATTCCGAGAGAACGATGCCCACCACCGGATCAACCGTCTCAACCGATCCCTGGCGCTAGAAGAAGAACATGAGCTGGGTCCACCTTGTTTCGGCCCCCGCATTCGAGATGAGCCCTTCCCCAAAGGGTTCACGCTCCCGAGAGACACGCCCAAATACACCGGCTCCGTAAAACTGGAGGACTGGCTAGTCGACTATTCCATAGCTGTCAACATCGCAAACGGCAACAAGCGCGTTGCCGTGAAGTACGTCCCGCTCATGCTCCAGGGCACGGCGCATACATGGCTGAACAGCTTGAAGCCCCGCAACATCAACAGTTGGGTCGATTTCACTGAAGCCTTCGCCCGCAACTTCACGAGCACTTACAAGCGGCCGCCCAAGCCCCGCCAGCTCTCCTTGTGTGTCCAAGGCCCCAACAAGTCGACTCGCGACTACCTCACACACCGGGCCGAGCTCCGCAACTCTTGCAAAGGCATGCATGAGGTGCAGGCCATCGAGTACTTCACCGACGGGTGTCGAGAGGGCACCTTTCTCCAGCACAGGCTTCTCTGCGACGAGCCGGCGACCCTCGATGAGCTGCTGATCATAGCAGATAAATACGCCATGGCCGACTCCTCCATGAAGGCAGAGATCCAAGTTGATGCGTCTGGCAAAGTGGCTCCTCCAGCTCCTCGGGCCCCGGCTGGTGACACCAGTCGGCGTCAACAACCCAACGATAACAAATGCAAGGCCACGCAGCCGGCTTCTACAAGCCGGCAGGTGGCGACCGTCGAAGACCAGCAGCCAGAAGGGCAGCCTCCATCCAAGCGCCTGAAGGGCAGCAAGCCCAATTGGCTGCCCACTTTCTCGTATGAGCAGACTCTTGATGCACCCTCCAAATTTCACAGTGGCGCGAAGCCGTCCAACCACACCACTCGGAAGTGCCATTGGCTCACAAGGATCACCAAGGGTGACGGCCTTCTGCCTCCCCCGCCTGCTGGGCAGCCGCCTCCTCCTCTACCCAACAGCCGGCAGTTCGACCAGTCGGAGCCATACAAGACGAGTATCCTGAAGAGCACGGGGCCTATGTCGTGTTCACCAGCGTGGCCGATGACAAGCACAACAGACGGCAACGACAGCAAGAAGTAAACGCAGTGGCATCAGAGACCCCCGAGTTCATGCATTGGTCCGAGAAGCCCATCAGCTGGAGCAGAGCCGACCACCCGGAAGTAATGCCCAATCCCGGCTCCTATGCCCTGGTTCTGGATGCCACTTTTGCCACAGAGAGGGGAGCTGCTCGCTTTTCCCGAGTTCTGATAGATGGCGGCAGCACCATCAACATCCTGTACAAGGATACCGTGGAGAAGTTAGGAATCAAACAAAGGCAACTTCAGCCCAGCCGAACTGTATTCCATGGCATAGTTCATGGCCTTTCCTGCTCACCAATCGGCAAGATCCAGATAGACGTGCTCTTTGGAGACAAAGATCACTTCCGCCGAGAGCCAGTCTGGTTAGAGGTGGTGGACCTTGAGAGCCCATACCATGCACTGCTTGGCCGACCTGCCCTGGCCAAGTTCATGGCGGTCCCCCACTATGCTTACCTCAAGATGAAGATATCGAGTTCCAAGGGAATTTTGACCATAGCAGGGGATTACAAGAAGTCGTCCGCCTGCACGGCAGATAGCAGCCAGCTGGCCGAGTCACTTGTGATTTCGGCTGAGAAGCGGCTCCTTGACCGGGTTGTGGCGATGGCAGGCAAGCAGCCGGAAATGCCACCCAACCCCAACGAGTCGGAAGCCGAGGGCTCGTTCAAGCCGGCCAAAGAGACAAAGAAGATACCCTTGGACCCGGAGCACCCGAAGAGGCACGCTGTCATAGGTGCGAGCCTTGACAGCAAATAGGAAGGAGAGCTCGTCGATTTCCTCCGTGAGAATCGGGATATCTTTGCATGGTCTCCCAAAGGCATGCCGGGCGTTTCGACGGATTTCTCCAAGCACAAATTACATGTCCGGTCTTATGCCAAGCCAGTCAGGCAGCCCTTGCGCCGCCTGTCAGAAGAGAAGAGAAGACTCGTTGGAGAAGAGATAGCCCGGCTGCTTGCAGCCGGCTTCATCATGGAAGTGTTCTTTCCAGAGTGGCTGGCCAACCCAGTCCTTGTGCTGAAGAAAAACAAGCAGTGGCGCATGTGTATTGATTATACCAGCCTCAACAAAGCCTGCCCCAAAGACCCATTTGCTTTGCCGAGAATTGACCAAGTGATAGAGTCCACAGCCGGATGCGAGCTGTTGAGTTTCTTGGATGCATACTCAGGGTATCACCAGATCAAGCTGAACCCGGCCGACAGGCTGAAGACCGCCTTCATCACACCGTTTGGAGCCTTCTTCTACTTGACCATGACGTTCGGCTTGAGGAATGCCGGCACCACGTTTCAACGTTGCATGCAGAAGTGCCTCCTGAAGCAACTCGGCAGGAACGCCCACGTTTATGTGGATGATGTTGTGGTGAAGACCGAGAAGCGTGGAACGCTGCTGGAAGACCTCAAGGAGACCTTTGAAAACTTGCGCCGATTTCAAATCAAGCTCAACCCGGAGAAATGCATCTTTGGAGTACACTACAAAAAAATACACTTTCGTGATGTACGTGTTTGTCACAATAGGTCGCGTTTTTTGTCATGCATGTACATCCATGACAAATTTATGACAGAATCAAGATAGTCATACCTGTGCTGTCGTAGAAGAGTTCCATGACATTACCAAAATTATCATCACGGAAGTGTCCACTTCCATGACGATAAATCGCGCGTCACAAAAGTGCTTTCGTCAAGGGTGACCGACACGTGGCATCCACCGTAACGGAACGCCGTTAAGCTATCAGGTAGGATTTTGGAACCGATAACCCGTTAAAAGCCCTGACCAATGGGAAATTTCCACGTGTAAAATTCTTATTGGCCGAAGGGAACACCTGTCAGCTCGTCAGTGGGCCAGATGTTGCCCGTCCATTGGAGGAGACATGCCTATGATACGTCGAAATGTGGCTGGGCCCAACAGAAGCCCATATAGGTTAAAAAGACCGGCCCAGTCAAAGTCCCGTAGAACTTAATCAGGTACTAGTGGGCCAGCCCAATAACGGCCTGCTTAATAAAGGCCCATTTACGGCCCAAAGCCAGATCTGGCCCGTTAATTGTTCGCCCAATATTTGGGCCCATTTACGGCCCGAAGCCAGATCTGACCCGTTAATTGTTCGCCCAATATTTGGGCCCATTTGCGGCCCGAAGCCAGATCTGGCCCGTTAATTGTTCGCCGAATATTTGGGCCCAACTACAGCCCAGTGACTTTCGGCCTGTTAGAGGCCTGATGTAGACATGGGCCCATTTCAGCCCGGTGTGACTTTCGGCCTGGGAATGGCCCGTGCTGCCCATGGGCCATATATGGTCCGACGGGACATCGGGCCCACTAACGGCCCGTGCTAAAGGTGGCAGCAGTTAAGCCCAACGTGACTTTGGGCCTGTTAAAGGCCTGTCGCGTGATTCGGCCCGTTGATGCCTGTGCTAAGCTTTCGGCCTCTTAAAGGCCCATGATATCAGTGGGCCAACTAAGGCCCGAGATATGTTTCGGCCTGGTAACGGCCCGGTCTACATTTCAGCCTGCTGAAGGCCCGTCGACGACTAGTAAAAATTGAGGCCCAACGTGCATTTTGGCCTGCTAAAAACCTGGCCCGTTACAGTCGAATGTTTCGGTCCGGTCAACTACATCTAATTTTTTTTCAGGTAGCGAATGATGGCAGTAACTAGTAGGAATTAAGAACAAACCTACTCTATACAATAATGAAATTACGGCATAGTAACTCAGAATAAACCTACACTATACAATAAAGGATTTAAGGTATATTACATCCACTGGGCATCGAAGTTCGCCACCAGTGATCATAAAGCGCAGCGAAGAAGCAGATTACAAAAACTGGGCACCATTGCAGTGTAACAAAATAATACTAAACCGAGACCACTTCCAAGACAGTTCAAGAAAGGTTAGCCTTGCGGGGGAACTGCTGCGCAAGCTGCTGAGCAAGGCTGTGAGACCGGCCTAGCATGTCGGTCATAGCTTCCAGGTGTAGCTGTTTAGCAATGAGGTTCTCATTGGTGTTCTCTGCAATCTTTCTTAGAGATAGGACTTCAAGTCGAAGTTGAGTTGCAGAATGCCTTTCTGCTAGAACTTGGGACTGAAGAAGTCGAACTGATTCAGACAACGAATTCTGTGAGCTTGTCTGACTGTTAGTCTCAAGTAACTTGAACACTGCATCAAGACAAGACTTTGGGGTTGTCTCGCTATCTTCAAGATGTTTTGCCTTCTTTGCTGCAATATATGTTGGGTTTGTCTCACAACCTTCAACAGACTTGTGCATGCCATCAGGCATATCACCCTGAAACAAAGCAGAGAGATGACAGGTTTTGCACCTGTATAAACAAAGATGATAATTGTTCTATCAATTCTATCCAATTTCAAATTAGAAAATAAAGAGTAAGTTCAAAATATCAATAGCATAATTTGGCATTGTTCATAATGCGGGGAGCTTCACCACACTACTGGATTACCATGTCAACATAACAAGCATAGATGAAGGGCAAAGAAAATCATTGTATCTATTTTGGATAATGTGCATGGCATGTTGTTCATATCATCAGCCACATCAGAAGATAAAACAGGAGATGACAAGGTGCAAACATGGGCTGCTTCACCACACACTGGATTATAGATCCACAAAAACAAGCATACATATTGGGAGTATTAAGTAATGTGCATGGTATGAATAAGGAATTTGGTTTTACATGTAAAACTTAGAACTTACGGTTCTTACGAACATGCATTTTGGTACAAACAGCAAACTAAACAGCAGTAAACGATAGGGAGTATGAGCAAATTAAACAGCAGTTTAGGATAAAGGCTTTAGAAGGACTTACTTACATTAACAGTTAACACCGGCTTTATAATGCCCTTCTCCATGTCAAGGGAAGGATAACTCAAGAATTTTAGCATAGAATCTTCTTCATAAGCATTGCCTGTACTCTACATTTTGTAGAGAGTAATTATAGATATGATAATACTGGAAGGGATAGAGGATAATGAAGATAAGATGCAGATTGATGCTACATAATCAAGTACCAATCCCTGGAAGTACAAGCGTTACAGGACAAAATGTACTGACAAGAGCAATGGGCTACACTTCTGCACTGACATTGTCTGTGTATTCTACTTGTTGGTAAGATTAAATATAGATCTAATCTTTTTTAGTAAATGGTGGGCGAGGGAGATAAGATGCAGAATGCTAAAAAATGAACCAATCCCTCTTCCCATAATACAAGAGTGTTTTGAACACTGGTGTACTGTACAAAACGTTCTTATATTATGGGACGGAGGGAGTAGCTGTTAATGTAAGTAAAGTGATAGACCACGTTCAGTCCTTACAAGAGGACTTCAGAGCTAAACCTCTTCAAAAGCATTGGGTTGATTCTAAATTTATGTAAGAGTCCATACGGATCTTATAATGTCCACCAAATGGACGATTACGAGGCTAACATGTGCAGTGATGCTACATAATCAAACAGCTATGTAAGTAAGTATGGTCATACAAGGCAAGAGGTACTCACAAGAGCAATGCAGTGTGCAGTATAGTTGCGAGATTCTGTGGTCCCTTGAGAACGAATGTTCTTCTGCTAACAGTTTTCGTACAAGTGAGACATTAAGACAAATGCAGAAATGGAGTTCAAATTGTGATGTGATATCATACGCAGTACCTTACGCTGCAGCCGAGACCAATGTGTAACAAGATTATTCCAGTCACTGCCGGATAAATGTAGCACCGGAGACTTTACAGAAATTTCGTTCAGAGGCTTGCCATCGAAGTGCGCTTGCCTCAGGTAGGAACGATACTTCATTAACGAGTGCTTGAAAAGCGCAACCAACCCTTGCTCGTCATCACAATCCAGTTTGCTCCTCACCTATTTAAAATAATGAAATCTTGTGTCTTCTGTCAGCAGAAACATATGCAGTAATGACCATGAATAACATTAGTACATTACTTACGCGTAAGTTGCGTAGGAAGACTGGAAATTGTTCTGTGTTTGCGGTATAATCTTTCCATGAAGAAAAGATGCGCACAAAGTTCCTGACAACAACATAAGCTTCGTCTTGTAAACTGGGAAGAAATGGAACAGGGGTCCTATTTGCTGCAATTGGGGCTCTCTCTGGTTCGAAAAGGGATTTGGCAACTGGATTTGGTGTACTCTTTGCTGGAATGGGGGTTTTGCGTCGTACCGCTGGTGCTATGTCAACTGGCATAATCATACTGTTTGCTGCAGTTGGGGTCTGCTGAGTTGGGGCATCAGAAATGACCAGTGTAGTAGGGCTAGAGTCTGCTAGAGTTGGGGTATTTTGTGGGTCAGGTGATATTGCAACTACACCTAATGGGCTATTTTATTTATCAGGTGCCACTACCTTTTCCAAATACTTTGCTTGTGCTCCTCCACGATCAGCAATCGCCCTCTTCCTTTTGAATGTCTGATACACAAGAACAACATTTGAATGGATAAATATGGTATGATGACAGATGGAATATGTACTGAAAATGGATAGGCAGGGCGTATTCACATACACGATGTGTAAACTAAGCTAATGGCAGTTCAACAAAGTAGAAGCAATGCAAAGCATCAGTTGCAAGATATGTGCGAGCAATGTAACCTTGGAAAGTTAGAGCAAGTACCTTGATGGGTGAATAAGATAGGACATCTTCCTCTGACTCCTCCACTAGGGAGCTACATTGACTTAGGTCTCCCTCTAGCTCAGAATCACTGTTAGGATCATATTCTGAGCATGAATCTGTAGGTGGAGAGCGTTTGCATTGCATTGCATCCAGACTTGATTTCAGTCCCTTAATGCCAAGTTTGACAGCCATGGCATTGTTCTTCTTTATTCTTTTCATGCGCGCAAGCTCATAATCATTATGATGCTGTTCAGAATATGAGATTCATGAAAACAGAAAAAGTAGTCGGATTATCTATGGAATGCATTGCGGATTCAACTCGGAGAGTGTCTCCCTATAAACCCCTGCATATGCAAAGTTCACCTCCCCAACCGTGCTGACCAGACCACACACAGAAATACAAACCCCTTATTTCTCTATAACAGGCAGGCACACATTTCAAAACTGAAGTAGGAACATTAGAATCATATGAAATTCGTATTTGAACAAATAAACTAAGCAATTATGAGTGGCGTAATGTTTAGCTTCAAGGGTGGAGTGTTGGTAGTGCGACACAAAGCAAGTAGGCAGATTGTATTCCACGTAAAAGATCGAAACCTATGTAAAAGCTGGAAATGACACTTTCTTTCTATACAATGCAGTGTTCGTTACCCACACATGATGGAAGAGATCACATAGAGAAATACTATTCACTCATGTCTACGGTTCCAGTATTTAGAAACAGAGTGGTCCACCCTAAAAGAATATTGACAACAAATATGACAAGGCAAGCATAGATGTAGTGAATCAATCATTTACTTGTGAGCTTACTACGACAAGTATGCAGAATTGTAACTGCAGTAAGAGACCGTCCAAAATCTGAATGAAGAAGTTTGTCTAGCACTTATTGTTTGCAACTAATTGACGTGAATAATTCGATATTATATCGAATGAGTAAGAAAGACAAGTAAAATTGTCAACAAACCTGGCTTGCAGTAGTAATCTGGGTCAATGTCACTACGACCAACAATCCAAAATGACTAGTTTCTATTCCAAGGGCCGGAATTTTGAAAACCCTGTGAACTTTAGAGGTACTAAAGATTACCGAAATACATCTGAACCATTAAGTGTAGGTAGCACTGAGCACACAACCAACCCTAATGACAGTCCTGCCTAATGAGTAATGAATCTATTAGAAAATGGGTGATGAGGAGTGGCTGCTGAGTGTTGAGGACGTATCTCAGGATAAATCGGGTTGGCTTGGTGGGTGCTGCATGCCTGAGCCCTAAACGGACTGGGAAGGTAGGCACGGCGGCGCGCCCGGGCAGTGGTGACGCTGTTGGGCGAGCGGCTCCTGGCCTCCTGTTAGTCCGACGTCTCCTCCTAGAGTCATGCCGTCCGGGGACGGCAAGTCGCCGGCGAGGCAGACGGCTGGGGGTGAGTAGAGATCGGAAGCGCGCATCAGAACAGAGGGGAATCAGGGCCTGGGATGACCCAAAATCCCAGGGTGGGCCAGCTCACCGTGGGCACCCTATAGAGATACACACCCGAGCGGTGAACATGCATTTTCGAAACTAATTTAGGAACATCTAGCTGACCGATTGAACAACTCTGTTTTAATAATATCATATTCGTATTTGAAGAACTAAGCTTGTTTAGCTTGATGGGTGGAGCAGTGTTATTATGACACGAAGCACGTATTCTGATCGTATAGTGATCATAAAAGGGGGAAACTGTAAGCATATATTTTTTAGCAAAAGAGGGTTTCCCCTCCGATTTCTATTAAGAAACCACCACGGAACCAACATAATCAATTAAACCCTAAGCATGATCAATTAAACCGTATTATGGCTGTGCCATGGCAGATTTGAAGCTGCAAACCGGAGAAATGATAATTAGCATCCATTGTTTGCTTCGAACTAAGAACTAAATTCTAAGAGCTCAAAAGAAAGTAGAGTAACCAAGTTAAGATCTATTTTCTGGTTGAGATCAAAAAGTTGAGGAGATATGAAGTACCACCTCTCTTGCGGCGCCGTGTAGGCATCGGGGGTGCGATGGCTGTCGGTGGCGTTGAAGCAGATCTGCGACGGTAGACGGGTGCATCGGGGGATAAGTCCCGTTGCGGTGGAAGAGAAGGTCGTGTGAGCGGCCCCGGCAAAGAGGACGACGACGCCGATGAAGCGAGAGGACGCGATGCAAGGCTATTGCTCCGTCACCGTGGATGAGAAACGTCCATCTCTAGCAGTGGACGACGCGGTCTTGGTAGGCGCTCCGGCATGGTGGAGGACGGTGGCGATGGATGTGGTGGAGGACGGCGGTGATGGATGGGGTGGCGGACGGAGGCTGGTGTGGGGATGGGCTGTTCTAGCGCGGACGGTGTATGAATGGGAAAATGGAGGGAGAGGTACGGGGAACCATGTTTTTGGGACGCGTCTGTCTGAAATATGGGAAAGTTACGAACTTAGCCCCCGTTTAAAATTTGGACGTCTCGTCGATTGGGGATAGGACGGTAATCTCGCATCTCGCCAATATTTGCCCAGAGCGATTTCGGGCGAGGAGAGGGTGGTTGGCGCCCATGATTGGCGCTCACGGTGTATGAACGGGGCTGACAGGTAGGGCGGTTGTGTCACGTCTGAGTGAAGTTACAAACCTGCCCCTATTGAAAATATTTGCCTACATCGATTTCGGTCGAGTCGAGTTTGTTTTGCCGCCCACCGTGTATGAATGGGGAATGGAGGGAGAAATAGAGGTCTTTTGGACGAGCTTGAATCAAATGAGTTTTGCCACCCATGTTTGACGCCCACTGTGTCGGAATGGGCTGAGAGGCGGTCGTGTCATGTCTAATTGAAGTTACTAACCTACCCCTATTTAGAGCAGTGGAAATCGGGCCGATGGATTGTCCGTGTAATGGGTAGACAGTAATTTCCATCTCCCAAACACTTTGCTTCGGGCAGCCGATGTGGGAGTGGACATTTTGCTGCTTCTGTCGAATTTTGGGACAATAAGCATCCACGTTTACCCTGGCAACTAAATTCGAATCCATTTTGTATTCCTATATGAATATTTATAAATCATTCTATGTGTTTTTATATATCTTCAAAAGGACGACAAAGATGTATTCCACTGTCATATATGAATATGGTTTACAAATGCCAATACTCAAATTCAGAAACTAGAATCCAGTTTAAGGTGAATTCGAATATTTGGAACACTTCATGTCCAACTCAAATGTCACACGCAACATAATGTGTACTCCCATTTAGATATGTACACAAGCGATGTATGAAGATTCAAATACCGAGTCAATCAACCAAGAATGTACAGAACTAACATACATATAAACACTTATAGAGTATATGGATCAATAATATCAACTAACATACATAAGCCAGGCCGTTGTACTTTTTTTGGCTACAATAGCATCCTTTTTTTAGCCAGCATCTTGGCCCTTTCCGATGCGTGCCACTTATGGTCCATCTATATTACTACTATTGCTGAATGCACATTCAGCCCGATTGGCATATTTGTAGGTCTGGCACAGCAATCCAAATGAAATGTCTCTGAGTCTTATCAATTAATACAGACTTGTGCTCAAATAAAATTACAAACCAAAAAACAAAAAAAAACAATTATTACATGATCTCTAAAACAAATGGTTTGATTGATTACATGAACAGACAACACAAAGGTTATTCAACTATGGAAAGAACATTTCACCTGTGATTTACCAAGTAGGAATTTAATTTCCTTTTTTCCTTCAGGACCTTAACAATCTGGTCAGTCTCAGCTTGCTTCGTTTTGAAATCCACCAAATATTTAATGGTTGTCTTGAGTACTGCTTGTGATTCTGCTGTTTGCTTCCTCAACATGTCAACTTGATCTCTAAGTGCAGAAGCAGAATCTCTTTCTACCACTAGTTTAGCCTCTAGAGCATCAGCAGTTGGCAATTCATAATGCACGATTGGGCCGGTGCCACTGCTGTGGGATGATGCAACATCCATGGGGACCTCGCTCTTTGATGTTGGGCTAACCTGTTTCGCCATTAAAGTTCCGATTGGATTCAGAAAAGTTGAAGTTAGCAAAACATCTCAACTGGGAGTTATAACAACAGACTAGTTAAACAAACAAGGAATTAAAGAGTTTCAAATGGATGCTGAAAAATAGTTATTAACATCATTGTAACCCGCTGTTGCAGCAGCAAAGCAGTTAAACAAACAAGTAGATATTTAAGTTAAGGCAAACAGGTAATTCTTAACAGTAAGTATCAAACACATAGATAGGCGCAGTCTACAATATGATTAACAGGCTGTGCCATTATGTAATCAGTAGCAAACTAAATTAAGCCAAGCAACGTAATTGAACAATTTTGCAATAAGTGGTAACTAAAATTCCGAGAAGCAGGTAACTGAACTTACACTAGTTCTTTGTACAGGCACACTTCAACTTCTTTTTCGCTTACAAGGTTGTACGAAGGAGTCCATGGCATCAATTGCTTGGATACGCAGTCCCAATACTTCTTTCTTCCCACACTGCATGGTAAGTCGAATGGTTAATCTGGTAAGATGGTGCGTCCTTGATATGTTATATGAGGACGTGGAGTCAGACTAGTTGTAGCCAAACACATCACACTGGCTTTTACTGTATATTTCATGCGATTACTTTTGGCATATCGAGATCTAAGCAATCTACAATAGGATGAAAAGACTGGCATCCTTCACATTATTGGCGAACTCAGTTCATAGAAACAATCAATTCAACCATTCTGTGGGTAAATCAAAAGCGCCACTGGAATATTTTTCACTTTCCAATCATACACGCAAAAAGGGGCGACGCCACCATAGGGGCTGGTATGGGCGGCCGCCTCAGGTGGATGGAAAGTGTGCACCTAGTTTGAGTCGTCCAGGTTGGCCCACGCTAGTTTTGTTCGTCCCAACACACGAGCAGGCAATGTAAAAAATGAAGAAAAATGTTTCAATTTGGATGGGCCAATAACATAAGTGCAAGGCAGGCCCTATAGCAGGCTCGCGGCCCAAACGAGCGCCTCCCATATCGATCGACAGCAGGAAAAATCCCAATTCATTCGCTCCAGCCTCTAGTCTTGTTCGCTCCTAACCTAGCCGCCGCTCGTTGGAGGGCGGTCGCCGGGCTTCAAGAGAACGGAAGGACAAGAAGATGAAGATCCAACCCTGGGTGTAGCCTGCGTGGGAGGCAGCGGAGGCAGCACGGGCATGGCATTGAGCTTGCTTAAATGGATAGTCGCAACTTGCAAGAGTAGCATGCGCAACGAGCAGGTACATCACATCCCTGATTATATCTAATTCAACTCTTCAATTTCTGGCCAATAGTTAAACCTGACGGTGTTGTAAAACTGCTTGTATGTAGGAAATCTATGAGAAAATGAAACCAATTTCTACTTATTTTATAACTCCCCCAATCAATACTGAACTGACTGCATCTGATCTATATAATCAAGTTTCCGGTGCAAACATACAAGCTCATGCTGTTCTTGAGCCTGAAGTGTCTAACGAACAGACTGCTAATGAAGGATTTGATGCAAACATTTTACATGCTCCTGGTGATGAACATATAGTGTCTAATGAGGGATCTAATGCAAGCATTTTGCAAGCTCATTGTAGGATTTAGTGTCTAATGATGATCTACTATGTTGAGAGAGATAGAGATTTGCAGGCATTGATGACAAGCAAATTATAGTGCATTTTCATAGCTTGAGGAAACGCCGAGGCCATCTACCAGAAAGTCCCCGTATCATGACAACATAGCATAAATACTTTTCTAATCTGTTGTTTGAAACTATTGGCATACTTGTGCAGGATAGATATATTGATATGCAGTTTGTGCACTGGTTATACGTGCAATTACACTTCGATATTTTCAGCCAGAGAACGAATAATTCAAGCAGGTACAGACCTTGTTTGTAGTCCTTGTACACCATGTTGCATTTTGTGTTTTTTGGTGCTTGCATCATTTAGTGTTTATAATCTGAACTACTTTGGATCATTAGCTGGTTTTCAAAGTGCATGTAGCTTCACATTTCTCAAGTTATCTTGATTTCCGGAGTGCAAGTGCCTTCGTATTTTTTAAGTTAAATGTTCGCCCCTGGTAACTTGAATTCGTGAATCAGCCACTGCACACAAATCATACACGAATGCCAGTACGAATTAAATGAAATGCAGGGACTTACGCTAGCTCGTTGTACAGGCTCACTGCAGCTCTGCTTGCGCTTGGGATGTTCCATGTACAAGTCCATGTTACCACTTGCTTGGATTTGCAGGCCATGTGCTCGGTGAAGTAGCCCCGGTGAGCTGGGAGACGACGTCGGTGAAGCGCACCTGATGCGGTGGAACTCGATGTCTGTGAGGCACGTTGTCGGTGGACCACCCGGTGCGGTGGACGAGGGTGTAGATGAGGTAGCTCCGGTGCGGTGGTGAAGCGCGACCATCGTCTTTGTCGTCGTCGTCCGGCACAGAGGTGGGGAACGGTGGGGAAAGAGATGAGACGAGGGGCCATTCGAGGGTTGGCGGCGAATTAGGGATTTGAGCAATCTGGGCGCGGAAGGGGACGGTGGAGAAGAGAGATTTTGCAGGGCTGGAATTGGGGCCGCCAGATATTTCAATCCGAAACGTGGAACCGCGAACTTTTATTGTCGTCGTCCTTTTTTGGGGGGGAGAGGGGTCGGTGGCTGGGTGCTACGCGTCCGTCCGACACACGCGACCACCCCAACAGGACTATGCTTAGGTGCCTTAAGGCACCTGCCTTTGTGTCCATGACATGTGGGCCAAACAGTTGGCTGGCCCACATGTCAGTGACCCAAAGGCAGTTTCCTTTAAGGCACCAAAGCAGCGTCCACCCCGACACAACCCTGGTCTGCCTGGTGCGCCTACATTTGAGAATGCAAATGAATCTTCTTTCATTTGCAAACGAATCTGTATGTCTTACCATGCCCGTGTTTTCCTTGCAATAATTAGTCATTCGGAACGAGAAACTCCATCCGTTCACTTTTGTATGTCGTTTCAGACAACTTAACATGAACTGTTTTGCACATTGTCTGAAATGTCTTCAAGGTCTTATAAAAGTGAACAGAGGGAGTACTATAAATTAATTAATGAGGAGTTATTTGAAAAAATTCGAAACGGTACCCACGCTAACATGGATTAGAGTGTGTGTCACATAATTAGTTATTTTAATTAGAGTGTGTGTCACATAGTTAGTTATTTGAATTAGAGTGCGTGTCACGTAGCAATCTCCAATTCTAACGTGGATTTCGCATTTCACTGTATCCACGCTACTTTTTTAATAAAAATTCATATGTATATGATGAACACCATGGTAGTGAGAAAACTGAGTCAATGTCAACTTTTCGAAACTTAGTATGGCACGAATTCGAAATAATTACCCGTATGCCTGGTCCTCGGTTCAAATCTTACAATGTACACCGAATTGAAACATCGATATTAAGTCTCGTACTATGTA
>NC_057799.1:214543347-214566162 GCF_018294505.1 Triticum aestivum
AATGCTACATACTTCCTGTATCGGTCAATCTTCCTCTCCTAAGCACCTTAGGAAGCTATCAGTTTCCAACACATGTTCATTCTTTCTCTCCATGTTCCAATCTCTAAGTCTCTCAACTACACACCCATTTTTCCACTCCGTTACCAAATGTATTTACCTCACACACCCTCCATTGCACCCCATGCCGAGCTCTCTCTCTCCCCCTCTCCCTCTCACTGTCTCGCACTAAATACATGCATTGCCTATCTAGCCACCCCAACCTCTCGTGCGCACACACACACATTGTATATCTAGGTCACTCCCTCGAGACTGTCTCACTCTTTCTTCCGCACGGCGGGCCACACTCGCTCAATCTCGCTCTCTTTATCTGAGTCTCGTTTAACCTTGTTTTCTTTCACACACAAATGATATATCTCCCTGTTCGGGCCTCGATCGACACACTCTATACTCTCTCACGCAGATTGTCTATCTAGGTCAGTCCATCCAAGCCGCCGCCACTCTTTCGACCTCATGGTGGGCCATGCTCACTCAATCTCTCTCACTCTCTCCATATGTCTCGATTGACCTCGCTCTTTCTCGGACAAAAACGATATATCACCATGTTTGAGCCCAATTCGACCTATTCACATTGTATACTCTCTCACGCACATCGTCTATCTAGGTCACTCTCTTCAACCCGTCTCACTCTTTCGATCGCATGGCGACCCTATGTGATCGGTTAACCTTGCTTCCTCCCACGCACAAAATATATCTACACGTCTGTGACTGGATCATCTCTCAAGCTCTATCTTACAGCCCTCACCCTTGCCAAAAAGCTCAATCGGACAATATCTCTCCAAAGCATATATATTTGTTCAATGAATGTCAGACCAGACTCACTTTTGTCTCTCTATCTATATTCTCTCGATTGACCTCGCTTTCTCACACCGTATCTTCCACGCGTTGAAGCTACTACCTCTCCATCCCTCGCAAAGCCGGAGCTATTTACATTGCGAGGGGCACTCCAATCTTGGATTAATTTGTGTAGGCATTTATTCCGGTCGGTTTAGATTATATTTTCGTAGCATTCAGCCCACAACTACTCCAAACACCGTTGCAACCCACGCAACTCCCCTAGTTGATTTCCCTCTGGCTCGGTCATCGCTCTCTCGCACGTCCTTTCTCGCCTTCAACGTCGCACCATGGTATTATTGAAAAAACTATGTTGTTCTCTTTAATTATTATAAATAAGTTACAAAACTACACACGGTTAGTCCACTTGGAATAGAAGAAATTTCGACCCACAAATTAAAGTGCTACAAACTACACACCAAGGGGCCCACATGACATGAAACAAATTTGGACCCATATAGAAAATAAAAAATAAAGGATGACGATCGAACATGCGACTGGGCCTTCAAGCCGCACGTCAATAGGCAACATACGTAGAATAGTAATGTTTGTTGTACCCCCTTTGTTCACGTAATGTTTTTATCTTACCACAGCCTAATTAATGGATAACATGTAATATTATTTTTAGTATTATTCGCCTTCACTTACTGGTGGGTTCCATGTGTGCTCTCTCTCTCTCCTCCCCTTCCGCGTTTAGACGCACGGGCAAACAGGAAGACCTCGCGGGCGATGTTGCCGTTGATCATATCTGGACGCGTTCACAAGTCACGACACCAGTTTCACGTACTAGCAGCACTAGTCAGTGTGTACGTGCAATGCACGTTAATTTTGAGGTATATTAAGTGCATGCGGATATTAACTACTAGGATATTATTTGCGTGTTGTCATGTGATTAGCACTATTTTTGGCATGAAATTAACTGCACGCTAAACGTGTTGAGCGCTCGACATTGAAGCAGTCTAGGTCGTTGGATGACAAGGAATACATGTGGCTTGATGACGTTTTATATTTAATTTGATACGGCTCTAGCAGAACATTCAATCTATCAAACCATACATTTCGTTCAGTCTGACTCTGACTTTAAATTATACGACGATCGATATAAAATAAACGGAAATGATAAACGTTCGGATTTTAAGCATGGCAATCCGAACGTTTTTCATGGCAAATTTAGATTACGCGGCGGCGGCGGGGGCGTCTCGCGGTGGGAAGCGGCTCCTCTGCCGTGCTCTGTGTGTCGTCGGGCCACTGACCGACGGCGACGGTGGCGTCTTGCGCCGTTGTTGGCGTACTCCTGGACGTTAGCCTAGCTTCAAGGAAGGCCAAAATGTTCTGGACTTCGGAGCAAGTAAACTGGCGGGAGGAGGCGACTGGCGTTGGTGCAAGGAAGCGGTCGACGGCGGCCATCCATGCCGCTGAGGGGGGCACTAGCACCCGCGCGGGGACAGGCGTTGTCAACGGCGCGGCGGAGACATTCGTGTGCACGGGCACCGGCACGGGCGCGCACGTCAGTGCACGCGCAGGTGCATGCGCTGGCAGGTGCACGGGCGCGTGAAAGTCGGCCGGGACCTCGTGGAACCCCGTGGGATCAAGCTCGGCAACAATGTGCGGCTCCCAGCCCATCAATGCCACGGGGATGGGCGCTGGCGTAGTCGGGGTGACGGGAGCCGGAACGGGAGCGGGGACAGGCGCGGCGTCTTCCCGCAAGGCCAGTTCAAGCTCCTCCCAAAGCGCCTTATGTTCTTGAGACTCCGGCTGGGTGTCTTCCCCAAGAAACTGAAACACTAAGGGCAGACCATCATGAGGCAGCATGGCGTACGTTTAGGTCAGGCTAGTTGGAGGTAGACGACAGGAGAATCGGAGAGGAAGAGAGAGGATTGTAGCGATACCGGGTAGTGCGGGGTTGATTTTAAACTGCGGCGCCGGCGACATTAAAAGTGGGAGCAGTTGGGACGATGGTGGGCGGCGGAGCCTGGTCAAAGGGCTCGCCTCCCGGTGAGCCTGCACAGCGGTCTGCTCACATGCCTCCCTGACAGCCGGCGCAGCGGTCTGCTCGCACTCCTCCCGTCGACTCACATGCTTGCTCGGACGGCACCTGCCGATAGGAGGGGGGACTCGTGGCGGCACGTAAACGCCCACGGTTTCAATAGTGAAAGCGTTCGCCTTAACGTGACAGGTCTTTGTTCCAAAATACCTTGGCTCTTCATTTGTGCAACTTGTCATAAGCAGCTTGTCTCAAATTGAAGAAAAACTTATGAAGTAATATTTGTGCCATATCACGTGACCATGCTTAGTTTCAAGAATTTATGCTCACTTTTGGATTTTCTGAAATTTAAGATCCAGGATTCGAAACAATATCATGATCTGCATCACGCCATAAATTTTCAAGCCGTACATCTGTCCTGTTGTATTTCTTAAGAAAGGATTTGGTCAAACATTTTTCTTAGTTAGACTTCAGACAAGTTATATATGCAGATTAAAAGGATAATCCCTCCGTACCAGTGCATTGCCTGATATATTAACTCAAGTACTAGGCACGAACAAACGGGCTCAATTATGTGCTCATCCTGGTGTAGTAGTAGTAGTACTAGGCAATGCAGTTGACGGGTGACCTTGACGAGCGGCGACCGAGGTAATTGAACCGTGCTCGGCACGGTAGGTAACGTTGTCTAGTTACTAAAGCATCCCTCCGTTGTTCATCGGTAGTCATTATGGACCGGGGACATGAGGGGAATTTCCTAGGGCTAGAATTCTGGCCGCCAGATATTTCGACTTGAAACGCTGAGGCTCGACTGGTTGGGGTTGCCTAATGTGCGTACCACGCACGCCACCGAAGGACACGAGCCCGGTTTTTTTAGGATCAACACGAGCCAAGGTCTGGCTGGTACGCCGTTGGGTCCTACCATTCGAGAATACGAAAGGAACCTTTTAAATTGCCGAACGAATCTATGTGTATTACAATACCCGTATTTTCCTTGCAAATACTAATCTCAACGTGGTAATTGATTTATGACGAGTTGTTGAATTAGAGTGAGTTTGTGATATAGTGATCTCAACGTGGATTTCACATTTCATGGTATCCCTAGTAAGTTTTCCAATGCAAATTCAAATTTAAAAGATGAACAATATGGAGGTGAGAAAACTTTGTATGTATCAAGCATATGACCACACACACACACACACACAGACACACACGCACGAACACAACAACAATCCAATAAGTATAGTGCATCTATTTTTCCAAACCATGCATGTATGACACGAATTCAAAAATACTCCTTCTATTCCTAAATATTACTCTTTTAGAGAGTTCAACAAGTGACTACATATGGAGCAAAATGAGTGAATCTAGACTCTAAAATATGTCTATATACATCCGTATGTGCCAGTCCATTTGAAGCCTCTAAAAGGACTAATATTTAGGAACGAAGGGAGTAAAATGTAAGACATCCATGGTCCTCAGTTCAATATTTAAAATGAAAAAGAAACTGAAACATGAATATTAAGTCTAGTACTACAGTACATGCAAATGTTGTGTTTAGGCGGAGCTATGATTGTCGGGGGTCAACCCCTCGACCTTGGATAAAATTGTGGAGCTCTGTTTAGGGTTGTTTAGATTATATTTGTCCCCACCCTCCCAACCACCGATTGGTTGTGCACCCCCCACCCCTCCTCCCCGGGAGAATATCATGTGCCCCCATACCTAGGATCCTATATGCTGAGACGAGTTGCTTGGAGCTTGTAGACGAGTTGCTTGGAGTTTGAGAATTGCACACAATTTGTACAAAAACTACTTAGATGCCCTTTGACCCCATATCCAACGACCTCGAAGCTCGTATCACCGTAGCATCTAAGATGAAGGAGGACATCATATTCTCCTGTATGTAAGAATATCATGTGCTACCACACCTTAGATGCTTTGGTGATACAAGCTCTTCGGAGGCGTTGGATTTGTGACCCAACACCTCCTCGGTGGTTCGAATGGTTTTTGTAGAAAAGCCCAAAAGAGTTCGGCCACTACTTACAAGCAGAAAGACTGCTCAGATGCCATTGGATCTCAGATTCTCGAGAGATTTTGCAAAAAAGTCGAAAATTCATGAGAGATTTTGCTAAACCATCGCCTCCAGAAGCAGAGGGACTTCGGTGGTGTTTAGGCGCCCTCTGCATGGGCATGTCCATGTCTCGGTGCAACATGACCGTTGGATCAAACTCAGACGGTGCAGATCAGTCACTGTAGCACAAAGCGTGTGGGTGTGTTTGGTTGCATTCTCATCTCAATATAGTTGTTTCCACTTCGTGTATTTTTGTCAACCTACTAGTGTGGACTCATGCACCCTTCCTGCACTCTGCCAAACACCCAAAAGTGGGTCGAGAAGGGAATTTTTGCTCCCATCCCGTGCACCCTTCATACACCCTGCCTAACACTGTTCATGCTTCATATGGTTCATGTTTCGTGGAGTACTGTAGCACCGTACTCTCCGTGCGCTGTGGACCTAGTTCTGTTAACATTGATCTCACCGTTCATTCTCGACCGGACAGTCGAAAAAGCAGTACTATGTTACATATAGGAGTAGTTGACATGCGCACAACATCATTTGTTATCGTCATATCTTACTACACTAGCAACAAGATTGTGTAGTACTGACGTATGAACCACTGCACATGCCTAGTAGTAGGAGCACTATGTATGTTCAAGTGGCTGCCGTGTTTCGCACTCCTCCGTCGTAAGAGTGGAAACGCTTGCTGTAATCATTTTTTTTCTTCAGAAAAATAGTGGACACGCTCTACTATGTGGATCCTCCTCCAGCCATGCACTAAATTACTCACTTTCGCTGACGTGTGGGACAACCAGCACCTGGGTCCACCAGCCATGCACTAAATTACTCCGTAGTAGAGTGACGGTAGACTACCCCGATCGAACCGCCGCAGTAATGCCCAATGAGCCGTCAAATCACAAAACCCCCTCCTTTCCAGCAGTAAGTTGGACGGATGAAGCAACCATCATTTCACTCTTCTCTCTCAGCTTCCTCTCTTGGAAAACCCCCACTCGCTTCGCTTCTCCCTCATCTCGTTCCTCCTTTCACTCTTCTCTCTCAGCTTCCTCTCTTGGATGGACGCCGGAGCACCGGCTGACGTGATGTCTATGGCTCTGGCCAAAACCGTCGAGGCTCATGGTACGAAGAAGCGCAAGCACCCCGCCGAGACTACCGCAGACAAGCTCAAAGCCATCGCCCTGTCCAAGCCCCCCTCTCCGGGATCCCTCATTAAGCAAGTCCAGGTAATGTCTCTTGTTGACGATCTTTTTCTCGAACTTGATCGTGTTTTGTCATCTAACACGCAGTACTAGTACTGGTAGCACAACTTTCTGGGTGATCTTGCATGTGATTCTAGTGTGCCAAATGACGGTTCTAAATTCCTCTTTTGACCAAAACATGCGAGAGGTTGACACTGATTTCTTATAGATTACTTTCAACTACTCCCTCTGTCCCAAATTTCTTGTCTTAGATTTGTCTAGATACGGATGTATCTAATACTAAAATGTGACTTGATACATCCGTATCTAGACAAATCTAAGACAAGAATTTTGGGACGGAGGGAGTACTTTATGAACATCAATGCTACCTTTTAAGAGGGTATATTTTCCTCAGTAACTTGTGTTATGGATATTGCATGTAATCCCTATGCTCTCATGCCTTTGAAGACATGTTCTAGTGTCTTTGTTCACTCATTTCTGTGCGTATATGTAGTCATATACGGAGTATAATATCAAAAATCACCTTATATTTCTGAACGGAGGTAGTAATAAAATATGGTTTCTGTTCGAATTAGAACCAGGTCGGCGGTGGAGATGAAGTTCTCAAAGTCATGCCGTGTGAACTGGAAGACCTGATGATGAGTTCTACTGCTGAACTATCCAGCTGTTGTGTCCTTGTCGCCACGTGTCCTGAACTAGTGTTTTCCTGTAGCATTGTTGTCAGGCGTGTTCTCGAGGCTGTACTTGACCACAACAATTTCTTGGCTGTGCCTTCGATTACGAAGGGTGTGGTTCTTGTAAAGCTTCCCAACAAATCTGATGCGGCCTGTCTTCATCATCATATTTATGAGTCGAAAGACCACTCTGTTAGGTTCTCCAAGGTGACAAGATGGTGATGGTGCATGTAGACATCTCACACGAAGTCCATGGCCTAGTCAGTTATGCGGGGTTCATCCCGTAGGTCGGTGGCAAGGAATAGTCTGCAGAGTTTAGTTAGTGCAACTTTGTTTGTCTGTAGTAAGTACTATTGTTCAGTACTTGATTTGTGTTTGTGAACCCTGTATTGTTTATTAGTACTGCCGCTTTTGGTGTGTGAACGGTCTATGTTAATGTCTGTCCACTCAATTCAGTCTGTATATTTTGAAGTATCCAGATCATATTTTTGTGAGGACGGTTTATCAATTATGGTTACACTCCAATATCTGTACGCATTGCAGGGTTTATCGCACCCACCAGGATTTCCAGTCCCATGGATGTTCGGTCCAAACAATTTGTCACGACCTTTGGACTGTCCTGCTTGTGGGAGTAGGCGGGGCCCCTGCATGCCACGCGTAGTTGGATGATCAATCTTCTGTTTAGTACTTCAACATAGTGATTTCCTGGTAAGGATTCACTCGTGTCACATCAAGTAAATCTTATTGATTTACTGTCTAAATCTTATTGATTTACTGTCTAAATCTTATTGATTTAATGTCATGTTTTCTTTCTTTTCCTACAATTTTACGATGCAGGTTTTGCCATATGACATTCATCACAGAATAGATCGTTTGGTTTGCTCTACGATGGTTATTTTTGCAGGTTTCACTTCTTATGTCATGTCAGTAACGAAGGCACTGTCCATCGCTTATATTATTGGAAAAAATTGGATCAGTCTGTTGTCTGAGTACAAGCTGAATCCCTATGATGAGCTGCAGTTTGGTTTAACAAAAACGCCACAATTAGTCCTTCTCGCGTTTAAAAGAAATGAAGAAAAAACTGGATCACGCTCACGGATCCTAGTCAAGTTAGAAAGCTGATCATAGCAGACCAGGCACGATCGCCGCTGTCTCGCACAGATCGAGCACCGGCAGTTGCTCTAGCACTGACAGTGGCAGCAGCTCAGTCTGATCCAGCTAAGGATTGGGCACCGACCGCGGCAGCGGATCAGTCTGATCTACCTGAGGATCAGGCATCAACACCGGCACCTACTCCGACACCGGCACCTGCTCTACAAGGAGCACCATCTCCGGCAGCAGCAGCGGCTTCGGCACCTGCACCAACACTTGTACTTGCATCTGCTCCGGCCCGTGCAGTTGCACCAGCAACAGACTGGGCTGCAGTTCACACTTCATATACCAAAGTCCTTACAAAAACCGACATGTCCACCTTCTTGGTAAGCATTGGCCGCCCAAGTGCTTCGTTCTTTTTTCTTTGCATGTTGTTTCACATGATTCACTGTTTTGATCTAACTCTTTGGGTATGTCTTCTTGTTTGCAAACAGAGAATTCCTTGACCAACGAGGGAGTCGTTCAACAATCCGGGCGACTGCGGCCAAGTTTCTCTTACCATGCGCAGCCTTGGTGTGAATGAACCTGCTCAATATACCATAAGTACAAAGCATGGTCGCATGATGATTGATGCTAAAGGATGGTCAAGGTTCAAATCTAAATCATATCTTGCGGTAGGGGATGATGTCAAAATCGAAGTTTCTCGGCAAGGAGAGCTGGTCCAAATCAACTTTGAAATTCTTCAGTAGCAGCACGCAACTGCTGAACTGATCTATCCTCCGAGAGATTTTGATGTCATAATCTGGCATGGTGAAACAAGTGTCCTGTGTGTATACGTAGTACGATAGTATTATTTATCACATGGTATATCGTTGGTAGAATTGCAACTCTGATTGTTGGTTAGGAACTGTCGTTCGATTTCATTCCAACAGCTGCCGTGCTTTATTCAATTTTGTGTATTCGCCTTGCGACAGCATCTAAAACTAGTGCCGTATCGATCGCTTGCAATATGAAAAGCGCTGAGGTGGAACACATGGGCCCCCAAACATGCAGGGTCGGCCTGCGGCCCAAAGACCAGAACCATGAGCCTATCTGAGTATTATATTCTCAGCTGAACCCCCATAAAAAAAGCTGAACCCCCATAATGCCCGTGCGTTGCAGAGGGAGTATATTTCTCGGCAAGGTGAGCCTGTGATATAAAAGATTTGTATATTTCTTTACAGAGGGAGTATCTCTCTGTCAAAAAATATATTTATGTGTATCTAGTTACTCCTGTCTTTCTACTTCCTTTCGCTGATATGTGGGGCAACCGGCAACGGGGTCCACTGCCATATGCACAAATTATAGTGCACAACTTCACGGTAGACACACCCCGGTCGTAGCGCCACAGTAATGCCCAATGAGCCGTCAAAACACAACCCCCCTTTCCAGCTTTAGCAGTAAGCTGGACGGATGAAGCGGCAATATTTCACTGGGCTTGAATCCCCTTCTCCCTCGTCTGCTTGTTCAGAGAAAACCCCTCCCGGTGATTGCATAGGGTTTTCTCATGGAGAACCAGGTACGAATTCTTCATCCATCCCCAATAAATCCAAGTCCCTTGGTCGCAGGTAATCCTAGGATGGCAACCACCGCCGTTCATGCATTTTTCTTCCTACTGAATCTAGTGTGTTTCATTTGCAGTGCCCAAAGTGCGAGTACCCTATAGGTTTCTGCGCCCTCGGCGAGACGCCACACTTGTTCCTTCTCATCCTAACACAACATTTTGAAACGTGCACAGTATGTTCCTAGAATCCTCTTTTCTATCCAGGAGGGTGGGGGTTTTGAACATGCTGTGTTCTCATATTATTTTTCCTGCAGTGTATTATTTGCTCTGCCAGAACACATGTACTCAAGATACTCGGGCTTGCCATAACTGAATACACTAGTTTAATGGTCACAGTGAAGACAAGCCATGGATATAAGTTTCGAGTTGGGTTCATGAACCAAGAAGATCGCTGCTTTTTTATGGCCGAACTTGGATAAACTTTCTCAAGTGTTACGGACTGAAAGTTGGCGCACGAATGTTGATGGAAATAGCAGAACCTGGTCTCATCTTCACTGCGATCTTCCTCCCCGACGTCGTTCCAATTGTTCATCCATGTTAGTTTTGTATCTGGTTCTTGCTTGTTGCCTCGATTACTTCTTAATCCACCTATTCTGTCTAACTAATCACAATTTAACTTTAGAAGTAGCTACAAATCTCTCACGAATATGCTACTTCTAACTAATATTTTCTTATAATTGGTGGCACGTGTAGGTTTTTTCAGAGTTAAGCAGTCTGCTCGTTTGTTACTCTGTAATAACTCAGCTGTTACTAATGGCACTGAAGTTGACTAGATCGACATCCACAAGTTCCTACACTTTATTGATCGGCTTGAGGTCCTTGTAGGGCGTTTCAATGGTGGAAGGCCACGTGGGATATGTGTGCCACTACTGCACTCGTTGAAGAGGTCCAACTGTGTCGAGAAACTTATGGTACGAGCTGTTTTCTGTTATATAGGTTGTTCATAAACTATTGCTTATACACATTTTTACAGCTGTGATCTTCTTGAAACAGGAACTGCCGAGTTCTATTGTTCCTATACAGATGCCTGACCATGGTCGGGTCAGACATGCGCTTGGTCACAACATGATGTTTATGTCGACCTACTCAATTCCCCTTGGAGGTGAAAAGATACTTATTCATGGGTGGTCTCAAATAATGAAGGCCCGTCCATCTTGGAGAATAGGACAGGAGATTATGTAAATGCTTTTCCATGGCTCTAAAGCAAATATCCTGTTTATTGACCACCTTGTGAGATGAAGCCGCTTTCAGAAGGTTGTGGATGCACGGGGTAGCGCCTGTGCCTTGTCCTCGGGCTTGGCGGCCTCACCCTTGGTTAACTGTAGGAAAAGTAGCACTGTTCGAGGCGTGCTGTATAAGTACTCATACTGCTTTCAGCTTTGGTTGTTAAGTGCCCCTGTTGGTTTCAGTTAAGGTTGTTAAGTACTCCTGCTGCTTTTACAGTCTGTCGTGTTTCTTCAGTCCTGTCTTCCTCCAGCCGCCAAAACCAAACCAGCGCCGGCGGGGCCGCCTGCTTCCGCCTCCCACGGCTGGCTGCGCCTCCGCGCACGCATCGGCGCCCCACCGTCTCCTAAATCGTTAACGCCGACGTAATCCGCGCGCTTTGGTGCGCTCGCCGCGGCGCCGCCCTCTCGCGTTGTCAACATGGTCAACAAACAACAGGAATCGGCAGATGTACGTGGAGAGGATGACAGTAGGGGCCCACCACGTCAGCGTATGGAAAAATAAAATGCTTCCTCCTAGTGTTTTCCTGACATCTGGGACCCATGACATTGTGAGCGTATATAGTCAATAGACAAGAGAACAGCACAAGATCGGCTGACACCTGGGACGTAGCTACTCGAGCAGTTTTTTTTTGTTTGGTATTGTTGAGACGGAGCAGGGTTTGAACTGGGATGTGGTCCATCTAGCCTAGGCTTATATTTTATGTTCACCATGTGACCAGCCCAGCTATTTTTTCTTTGTGAAAATGAGCCCAGTTTATTTTTTCTGAAGAATAACCAATCCAGTCCTACTTATATTTCTACGCCCTGATGGGCTGCAACTCTTTCAAGACGCCTGCAAATCTTGAAAGTAATATGAAATGGGTTGTAAATAAAAAAACAGATGACAAATTGGCAATTACTTTATAATTTCTGAATTTTTTCACATTTTCAGATTCCTATTTCACTGGGCATTAACCTAATTTAAATATATCTTCAAAGTACTTTAAATCTGGCTCGACATTTCGGTATTAAAAATAGTTTGGAACCCACAGAAATATGCGAAATAGGCCCTGGCCAACCAAAAAAAGGACTGCAATAAATTGCATAAGAAGTTGCCATGAGCTATATATAAATTATTAAAAAAAAGAGGGAGTGGTCTGACTTGTGGGCCTGTTTAGTTGACGCGTATGCAAGATTTTTTTAGTTATTATATACGTCAACAAACGATTCTAGCAGACATAACCGTTGGATGGCAATCCAACGGCCGTCGTGTTTCTTCAATCTCTGATCTTCTTGCTCCAGCCGCCAAAGCAGCGCCGGCGGGACCGCCTACTCCCGCCTCCCGTGGCCGGCTATGCTGTCGCGCAGGCCTCAACAGCCCCTACTACTCCCACTGCTGGCCAGGGCATCCCTCTACTCAGCCACACCCCCTATTATTCTGCGGTGACGGCAGCCTCACACCGCAACCGAACCGGTGAACCCTCGTACTCCTCTCTGAGCGGGCTTCCACTGCCTTGTCATCCCCGGCCCCGCGTCGTCCCCTTCCTAGGCCTCGCCGTTGTCCACCGCCCGTGGTGCTCTCGGCGCGGCGTGGTCAATGTGGTCAACGACCGACTTCCATCGGAAGAGTATTGTACGTGGAGAGGCTGACAGCTAGGTCCACGGCAGCCGCAAGGAAGTGCCTCCTTATTATGCGGAAAATAATTATTCCTCCACCTGACAGCAGGGACCCACCGAACGGGCCACCAGTATTACGCGAAAAAAACGTGTCCCCCTGACTGCTGGGACCCACAGGACGGGCCACCGTATTTCGCGAAAAAATGCCCCCCCCCCCGCTGTCAGCTCGGACCCACCGGAAGTGCCTCCTTATTACGCACAAAAAAATGAATACCCCCTGCTAGCTGGGACCCACCTTGGTGGGAGGCTGACTTGTGGGCCTACTAACTTGACTAGGACGGAGGCCTTTGTCAACTTTAGTCAATATATGAACGATTCTAGCTCTAGTGACCGTACGATGTCCATCCAACGACCGTAGTGCTTCTTCAACCTCTAGTCTTCTTGCTCCAGCCGCCCAAAACAGCGCCGGTCGTGCTGCCTGCTCCTGCCGCCCGTGGCCGGCTGTGATGCCGCGGAGGCCTCACCGCCCCCTACTACTCCCACCACTGGCCAGGCCATCCCTCTACGCACCCACACCCCCTGTTATTCTGCGGCGACGGCAGCCTCACACCGCAGCCGAACGATTGAACCCTCACTCCTCTACGCGTGGGCATCCACTGCCGCGTCTTCCCCGGCTCCGCATCGTCCCCTTCCTAGGCCTCGCCGTCTTCCACCGCCCTGGTGCTCTCGGCGCGGCGTGGTCAACGTGGTCAAGGAATGGCTTCCATCGGACGTGGACTGTACGTGGAGAGGCTGACAGCGGGTCCACGGCCGCACCAAGGAAGTGCCTCCTTATTACGCGCAAAATAATTATTCCGCTACCTCACAGCGGGGACCCACCGGATGGGCCACCGTATTTTGCAAAAAAAACATTTCCCCCTGACTACTGGGACCCACCAGCTACATCTTCGGATGCAAGGAAGTGCGTCCGAAAAAACGATTCGCCCCCCTCACTGCTGGGACCCACCAGCTACATCTTCACACGCAAGGATGTGCGTCCGAAAAAAACGATTCGCCCCCCTGACTGCTGGGACCCACTAGCTACATCTTCGCACGCAAGGAAGTGCGTCCAGGCAAAAAAAACAAAACGATTCCCCCTGACTGTTGGGACCCAGCATCTACACCTTCGCACGCAAGGAAGTGCGTCCGGGCAAAAAAACAAAACGATTCGCCCCCCCTGACTGCTGGGACCCACCAGCTACATCTTCGCAGGCAAGGAAGTGCCTGACAGTCGGGACCCACCTGGTCGAAGCGTACATAGCGTTGTCATTCTGGTCGCCAACGTGTACGTACATATATACTGGTCGATGTAGAGGCGCGCACGTGTCGTCGTAGAGGCGCGTACGTGTCATAGTAGAGGCGCGCACGTAGCATGTACACGTACATACAGCGGCCAGGGTGCAAGAAAGAAAATACGACCACGTACGTAAATACGGGCAGGGTCTCGAACGCTTGCTCGCGCATACGTACGGCCAGGGCTCGTGTACATGGCTGGGTCGGAACGGAGAAACAGCGCCGTCGTCGTGTTCATGGGGAGGCAACGGAATGCGTCGTGTTCATGGGGAGGCAACGGAATGCGTCGTGTGCATCGGGAGGCAACAGAACGCGTGGGAGCCAACCGGCTGGGTCGGAACGGAATGCGTGGTCGTGTTCATCGGGAGGGCTTGGACGGAACAGGCGATGGAAACGAGGCCTGGCGTACCGCAAAACGGAGGAAACGGCCTTGTGTTCGACCGGCCACGTTCGAAACGGGATCCTGTTCATCGGGAGGGGTCTGGCGTACCGCAAAACGGAGGAAATGGACCTCCTACGGTCAAAACGGGGGTCCTGTTGATCGGGAGGGGTGTGGCGTACCCATTGGCGGATGCATTTTGATGGTTCCAAGATGCGCACCGGTTTGGGAGCCGGCATCGTCCTCACCTCTCCCAAAGGTGACAAGCTTAGATATGTGCTGCAAATCCATTTTGCCGCCTCCAACAACGTTGCTGAATATGAGGCACTCATTCACGGGCTCCGGCTTGCCAAAGAACTCGGCATTCGTCGGATGCTCTGCTATGGTGACTCTGATTTGGTGGTCCAGCAGTCGTCGGGCGACTGGGACACCAAGGATGCAAACAAGGCGAGCTACCGCTTCCTCGTACAGCAACTCAGTGGATACATTGAAGGATGTGAGTTTCTCCATGTGCCAAGGAATGACAATGAGCAAGCAGATGCCTTGGCACGAATTGGTTCCACCCATCAAGCAATACCAACCGGCGTCGCCCTACAACGCCTACTCAAGCCGTCTGTCAAGCCATCGCCAGAGTCGGATTCCATCTTTGTGCCGGCTCCTCCTGAAGCAGTTGGATCCGACTTGAGGACCCCAGCAGCCGGCACAAGGAATTCGGCAGGCGACCCGGGGACTGCAACGGCCGCACCCAGCCCGGGGACTTCAGAACCCGGCTCGGGACTGCAGCAGTCGGTCCGGGGACTTCATCGACTCAACAAGCGGCAGCTGACTCCAACCCGCCGCCCCCCGGCCCAACCGCCCTCGTGCAAGTAGCAGCCCTAGCAATCGAAGAAATTGCAGCGCCTTCATGGCCAAGCCCATCCTCAACTTCCTAGTGAACCAAGAGTTGCTGACTGATGAGATCTCGGCCCGACAAGTGCAATGCCGGGCAGCAGCATACACCATAGTCAACAGAGAGCTTGTGAGGCGCAGTGTCACTGGTGTCTACGAGCACTGCGTAGAGCCGGAGCAAGGCCAAGCAATCCTCAAAGATATTCATCAAGGCGAGTGTCCTCATCATGCGGCTTCAAGAGCACTCGTGGCCAAAGCTTTCCGCCACGGTTTTTTCTAGCCGACTACTTTAGAAGACGCCAAAGACTTGGTCCAGAAATGCAAATGGTGCTAGAAGTTCCGCTCCAAGCCACTTCAGCCAGCTTCTGCACTCATGACTATCCCCATCGCCTGGCCCTTGGCTGTCTGGGGCCTGGACATGGTGGGACCATTCAAAACAGCACGAGGTGGCATGACTCATCTGCTTGTCGCAGTGGACAAGTTCACCAAGTGGATAGAAGCAAAACCAATCAAGAAGCTGAATGGTCCGACTGCTGTGACTGTCATCTCCGACATCACCATCCGGTATGGCATACCACATAGCATCATCACCGACAAATGGCACAAACTTTGCCAAAGGTGCCTTGGCCCGTTTCTGCGTGATGCAGGGCACCAGACTGGACTTAGCGTCCGTTGCCCATCCGCAATCAAACGGCCAAGTAGAGCGAGCAAACAGCCTCATCTTGTTCGGCATCAAGCCCCGACTGGTCGAGCCTCTGGAGCGCTCGGCCGACTGTTGGCTCGATGAGCTGCCGGCCGTCCTCTTGAGCCTGCGCACAATTCCGAACAAGTCAACCGGCTTCACGCCTTTCTTCCTCGTCTACGGTGCCGAAGCCGTCATCCCGACGGACATAGAATTCGACTCTCCTCGAGTCACCATGTACACCGAAGAGGAGGCAGAAGAAGCGCGGCAAGACGGCATCGATCTGCTGGAAGAGGGCCGGCTATTGGCACTCAGCGGGTCCAGCATCTACCAGCAGAGCCTGCGCTGATACTACAACCGAAAGGTCAAGCCGAGGTCCTTCCAAGAGAGAGACCTTGTGCTCCGGCTGATCCAGCGAATAGCCGGCCAGCACAAGCTCTCAGCGCCTTGGGAAGGCCCCTTCATCATCAGCAAGGTGTTGGGCAACGACTCCTACTACCTGATAGACGCTCAGAAGCCTCGAGCGCGCAAGAGGGACGACTCCGGCAAGGAGACGGAGCGGCCATGGAATGCAAATCTCCTCCGAAGATTTTACAGTTGATGTAGTATGTACCACGCTACCTTTTGTATTAAAGTACGAAGACTCCGGGCCCCCGAGAAGAACTCGGGGACTACCCTCTTTTATCTATATGATTAGAATTATGCCTATGAATGTGTTATTTCCTTTATGCCGGTTGGCACCGGGTCCGATTAGTCGGCCCGGGGACTCGCCGCCTTGTACTATCAAATGCTTCCTACAGCCGGACAAATAATGTGTTGGCACTTAAGCCTTCTCCAGCCAGAGGCCGCACCTCGTAGAGCGACTGTCTGGTGGGCAGGAGAAAGGCAGAAAGGGTGCCCACATAAAAATGGCTAAGGACCCATAGCATGTGCATAGTTCAAGCCGGCTTCCCGACTCTACGACCGGCTGGTGAGCAGCCGACCGACCGGCTTCTACTTAACTTGCTAAAACGTTCTAAATCGGCTAAGTACTTGCCTTCCCGAAAGTAGCTAAGTACTTGACCCAGCCACTGTCCGCAGAGCGGCTGTTCGGCTGGCAAGACGGCAACTAAGGGAGGGCGGCAAAGGGAAAAGCCAAAAGGGCAGAAAGCAAGGAAAGATAGAACTCGGCAAAAATATTTACATAGCAAAAGGCCCTTGGCCGACATTCAACGAAAGTTTGAGATACACCCCGCGGGTGGAATTGTGCAAAGTTAACAAGTTCATCGAGACTGATAAGCAGGTAAAACAAAAGATAAACTGGCAGCCTAGGGAGTAGCAGACGGGTTCGGTGGATCGGAGGAGTCGGTGGCGCCGGTGGCGCCGGTTAGTCGAGCGGCTGGTTGGTCAGTCTCCGCTTGGTCGCCTCCAGTGGCAGCCGGCTCGCCCGAGCGTGGCTCGTTGCTAGAGGCGCGGTCGAGCTGAAGTTGGCCGTCCGCTCTGACCTCCGGCGCCTCCTCTTCGCCTTCCTCCTCCTCCTCGCCTTCTTCCTCGCCGCTGGAGTCGATCACCTCGGCCGAGTCCTCACCGTCCTCCGGGTTCAGCCCGAACCATTCTGGTGGAGCCTCGGCGCCGTTTTCGGCTCGCTCCGGGACGAAGACGCTGGTGTCGGTGTACTCGGCGATTGCCGCCGCATGCTTGACATGGTCATCTTCCACGCCCGCCAACTCCTCTTGAGCCTCCAGCCGAAACATGGCCAACTGGGCTAGACTTAGCCCAGGGTACAACGCCTTGACAAATTCCAAGGCCCAGGGCGCTCTAGACCGGGCCGAGGAGCCCTTCCAGGCCTGAAGATGGCCGGCCGCCACCTCCAGCCAGTCGGCAGTCTGACTGAGAGTGCGCGGTGCCGGCATGTCTGGCCACAGGGCGGCGATCGCCTGGGCGCCGACAAGCTGAAGACGGCGCAGCATCCGGTGAGCCGGCCGAAGACGGACCTCGATGCTTAGGTGCTGCTCACCAAGGGTCTGGGGGGTGTCGGCAGCGATCTGTGCACCTTCCGCCCTCCGTCCTTCGCGATCAGCTTCGATGTCCTGATTGGCGGCGTCAGAATGACAAGGGAAGAAGTCTGCCCCAAACCGAAAGCAAAAAGCCAAAGTCAGAGACGAGAGGCCGGCTCGACCAGCAGCTGGTAGTTCAAATAAGGAAAAAGAGGGAAGCTCACCGTCAACTATGTCTTCAATCTCGTGAAAGCCAGAAGACAGCATCGCCTCCTTGTCAGTCCAAGCGGAGCGTTCGGTCGCGAACTCAGCAAGGAGGCTGGTCTCCTTGTCCTCCGCTCCTTCTGGCCCTTCTTGAGGAGCTCCGCCTGCTCCGCTAGTTGCGCGACCAGCCGGTCACGCTCCTCAGCTAGCTTGCCGCACTCCTCCTCCTTAGCGCGCAGCGCGGTGTTGGCTTCGCCCAGCTGCTGTTGCAAGGCGGCGTTAGCCTCTGCAGAGGAAAGAAGAAGGGAAAGGCGTCAGTAACCAGCAGAGAAGAAGCACAGTTGCCAGGGAGATCCGGCCCGACTGCTCAGCAGTCGGCCCGAATCTCGGGGACTACAGCCCATGGGTGCGCCAGCGTGCCCCCGCGAAGAAAGAAGTCATCAATATCAACCCAAAGAAGATCGGTCGCCAGGAAGATCCGGCCTGACTGCTCAGCAGTCGGCCCGAATCTCGGGGACTACAGCCCGCGGGTGCGCCAGCGCACCCCCGCAGAGAAAGAAGAAGACTTACTCCGGCTCTCCAACATGTCGACAGCACGTTGATCCAACTCCCGGACTTTGGAGTTGAAGGCGGCCACACAGAGGTTATGATAATCCTGCAGCAAGGATATCAGCGCTCAGAGCCTGCTAATTAAAGTTCCGAGCCGCCTACTCAGCAGCCGGCCCGAAACTCGGGGACTACACCCAGTGGGTGCGCTAACTTGCCCCCACGAAGCAATACAAGAGTTAAAAACAAAGAAGCAAGAAGCATACCTGGATGGCCTCTCGCGATTCCAGGAACGTCTTGTTGCAGTGCTTGATAGCGTCGGCCTCGGCGCGGAGTTTCACTTGAACGTCCAGGATCGCCTTGTTCAGAGGGCCCGTGCCGCCTCCCCGCACCCACCCAGTGGGCGCGGCGCTGGTCGCCTCGGTGTCCAAGATCGAGGAGCTTGCGGCGCCGGTCTCCAGTGGGCGTGGCGGCGAAGCCGCCTTTGCAAGTCAGCGGCGCGTCGGTGTGCGGACCTTAGGAGTCGGGCCCGTCACCACCTCGTTTCCGGCTGGCGGCACCAGCGGGTCCGGCGGTGGAGGCACGATCACGTCTGGCATGGGGACGTCGCCGTTGTCCCTCTCCATGACAGGGTGCTCGCCGCTGGCTTCCCCAGTCTTCGCCACGAAGTCCGGTGGTGGCGGCACGGAGTTCAGGGGAGTGACGAACCCCGCCGACTGGCGGTACGCGGCCTCCTCGGCCTGCTTCTGCGCCGCGTCGGCTACCTCGGCATCCGCCAGTTTCTTCAGGGCGGCGGCCTCCGCCTTCTCTGCTTTCGCCTTCTCTAGGCGGGCAGCTTCCTGCTCCTCGCGCGCTTCCCGCGCGTTCCGCTCCGTCGCCTCCCGGAGGTTGGTGGCTGGATCGATCCGCCGAGTGGTGGTCGAAATCTCCGCCGACCCCACAATGGAGGCGGCGGCCGACTTCTCAAGAGAAAGTGGAGCCCTAGATCAAGGGGAACAAAGCAAAGAAACTCAGGCAATATCAGCAAGGAAGGAGAAAGTACAAGATGAAGGCAGTACTTACGCAGAAACCAGCCGCGGCTCCTTCACCGCCTTGCGGAAGCGGATGGCCTTCGCGGCCGCTTCATCCAGCTTAGTTGCCGCGGCCGAGCCCTTGGGCTTCTTCGGCCGGCTGCCAAACAAGCTCGGCGCGGCCCTGCGTTTTTTCACACCACCTTGGGCATCCGGCACGGCAGATGAGCTGGCGCCCGGCTGGCCGAACCCTGGCTGGTGGCGCGGGGCGACTTCCCCCGCATCATCGTCGGGCCAGTCCTCGAGGGCGGCTCCGAGCCTCGAGCCGCCTGCTTCGCCGCCTCCCCCCTCGCCGTCATCCTCCAAGGCCGCCACCCCCAAGTCGGGGTCTTCCACGTCACTCTCCGTTCGGTCGGGGAGGAATTGACGCTCCGGCCCCGCGGCGCTGGCGGCCGGCTGGAGGAGGGGGCTCTATTCAAAGGCCCATTGGTCAGGTTGGACAAAACTCGGCAACAAAAAGATAGAGGAAAAAGGAAGATAACCTACCATAGGCGGGGGGTCGGCACGGGAATACGGCTCCTTGTCAAACCGCCACTCCTCCGTGAGCTTGCAGTTCGCAAGGTAGTTCATCATGTGAGCTACTTCTGCATGAGGCATCTCCTTGGTGCACAGCCGGCTTGGGTCCCAATGCCCGCTCATCTGACAGATCATGTGAGGGCGGCCCTGGAGCGGGAGCATCCAGCGCACCACAAAGGCGGACAACAAATCGGGCCCGGTCAGGCCCTCCGACTGTGTCAGCACCCGGAGCCGCGCGATGGCGGCGGCTCCGGAAGGCGACAGTGTCTTGGCCCGGTACGACCAGTTGGGCCGCCTCCCAGCCGGCGGGCCGGCTGCGTAAGCCTGCAAGTTGACCCAGTCGCCCTCCGGGAAGACGCTCTTCACGTAGAAGTACGACCGCTGCCACATCTTCACCGACTTGATCAGCGTGATGGGAGGAAATGGATTTTCGGCTGCCGGCCTCCGCACCGCAATGAAAGCGCCGCATTGAGCCGGCACGCCCGCGACAAGGGTGCCGAGCTTGGTGTAGAAGAACTCACCCCAAAGCTCGATGGTGGGGAGAACGCCGAGGAAGCCTTCGCACAGAGTGACGAAGGCAGACAGTAGCACCAGCGTGTTCGGGGTGAGGTGGTGCGGCTGAAGACTGTAGAACTCGAGGAAGGACCGGAAGAAGCCGCTCGCCGGCTGGCCGAGGCCGCGCAGGCCGTGCGAGAGGAAGACGACCCGCTCGCCCTCCTCCGGCGCCGGCGAGATCTCCCTCTCCGGCGCGAGGCGGACCTTCACGTAGTCCTTGCCGGGCAGCCGCCGCGTCTGGTGGAGAAAGTCGATGTGGTCGTCATGAACTTCGGAGCCGTCCCATGCTCCGGAGCATGCCATGGGGGGCGTGGGGTTGGCAGATGAGCTCATCGGAGACGAACCACTGCAGTGCTCAGCGTGGCTTGGAGGCGCTACAGCGAGAGGAAGAAGAAGGAGGAAAGAATGGGGTGGAGGGGCGCGCCTGCTCCGCCGCTCCCCCTCCTACCCCTACTTATAGGCCTACGGGCTACGAAGCCGAGGGGGCGGGCGTGAGATCGTGGGATTAACTGTGCCCATGACCCCACGCTCCCACCTTTATTGCGCGAGTTACTGCGTGCAGTAACTCCGCAGGGAAACTCAACCGCCCGCCTCGGCCGCAGCAGATCCATTCGTGTCCCAAGGCCCGGTAGTGGCGGGCCCCGCCCGTAGGTGCGTCCCATCGCGCGCGTGGGTTGGCAGGCCAACCCGGCCGCTCGACGCCACGTGGCATGCCCATGACGGGCGGCGGCCTGGAAGCTTAGCAAGCAAGCCATCTGGTTCCCGCCGTCGTGATTTGAAGTTCTGGACAAGTCCGCCTGGCTAAGGCCGACTCCTACCAGGCGGCTCAACAGAAGTTCGACAAAGCTCCACCGCGAGCCCTCGAGGAAGGAAACTGCTGAGGCTCCTCGGCTGCTCAGCCGCGGCGCCTCACCAGCTTCGGGGACTACTGTCGGAGTAATGGGCCACGGGTAGGCTCACCCTGGACCTAGAGCCTTTCAAGACATCCGGGCTGGCTGCGCCCCTCAAGGCATCAAGACGAAGTGCCGCCTTCTGGTTGCTGGCTGGAGGAATAGCCGGCTGCCCGTAGACGGCCGAGTTCCAGAAGCCGACTCCTAGTGGGCGTCTTCTAGAGAAGCCCGCCCCTAGCAGTCGGCCCGCGGTGCCCGCAAAGTCTGCACCTCATCAAGAAAGACAGGACAAGGAGCGGCTACGGTGTAGCCCATCCCTCCCAGATCCAGGGCCGGGCGTGGCCACGGTGCTCCGTACAGGCGGAGATCTCCGCCTGGCGCGGCACTGTTGCCACTCCACCCCTGACGTAATCCCTGTCAGGCGGAGCCCTGCTCCCACGACCGCCTGTCGGTACGGCCCGAAGACGGTGGGCCCTTCCAGGCAGCGGGAGCCCGGAAGGCGGAGGAAGCCGGACCAGCTGGACCTGAGGACGGACGAGTTCCAGAAGGCGGCCAACTCCCACCTCAGGACTCGTGTGCCATTAACCAGACAAGACGCAGAATGGCTACAGTGATCGCCCGCCAAGCTGCGGGACTGTAGCCACGCTCCCCCGACCAAGCCTGCGTCATTAGCATCACGGCTACAGTGATCAGCAGCCGCAAGACCCGCGAGCGGCGGAAGCGGCCTGTTGGCTCCGTACCAGACCAGTCGGCAGGGCCCGCCGACAGCAGGCAGCGGAGAAGCCGGAGGCCGGAGACGCTGACAGCCGGGTCCTACACCCGGCAAGATTACGAATGTACCCCTGGGGGGTAGGCCTATATAAACCCCCAGGGCAACCATGCAAAGGGTTCCCAACTTTTTAGAACTAGACTCACCATAGAGAAAGGAGAGAGCTAGCCTAGCTTTCTTCCACCTCTAGCAAACAGCTCGAGGAGCACCATTGTACTCACTAGTGCCATAGTGATCATGCGGAGACCCCGCTGAGCAGGACTAGGGGTGTTATCTCCTAAGAGAACCCCGAACCTGGGTAAAGTGCATCGGCGTTCGTGTCTACGCCTCATCCCACTTCCAGGCACCGGCGACGTTTCTACTCGCGCCCACCATGATAAGCCATTCATTGGCATATGTCGCGCCCAACTCCAGTAGGGTTGACGATGGTGTCGGTGAAGCGGCTCCAATAGGATTGAGGAAGGTATCGGCGAAGAGGATCTGAGGACGTCAACAGGGGCGTCGGTGGGGCGGCTCCAGGGGGTGTGGACGAAGCGTCTCTGGTGGGGAGTACGAATGAGCCGCTGCAGATGCACTACGGTTGACAAGAGTACCGGCGAAGCAGATCCGGCGCCGTGGACAAGGTCGGCACTGAATGGGCTGTGGTACAGTGGTGGATGAGCAGTCTACTTG
>NC_057799.1:214566568-214574645 GCF_018294505.1 Triticum aestivum
GGGGTGGGAGGGGTAGATGCGGCCGCAGAAGCAGATCCGGCGAGGTGGACGCTACTGGCAGTGAATGGGCTCTAGTACGCCGGTGGATGAGCAGTCTAGGGTTTCGAGAGGGGAGGGGTAGAAAGGCCGATGAACTACGGACGGCGTGATGTAAGATGCTCTGGTGTTGTGGTGTTAGTCGTTTTTGCGGGAGGGGGAGAGGAAATGGGGGTGTCGTGTGGTGGGGGGAACCGGAAGTTACCAAAGCAGCCCCGACCTATTATGTAGATGAGGGCGGCAGTATTCACTACTAGGGAAAACCTTATACACAGAAATTTAGCAGTAGCGCGTGTCAAAATGGGCGCTATTGCTAAATAGCAGTAGCGCGCGTGCGAAAACCGCGCTATAGATACAATAGTAGCAGTAGCGCGTGCACATGAAAAAGCGCTACCACTAATATTCCCATTGCTAAAATGATAGGCTACGCATAGCAGTACAGGTCTTGAGAGAAGCGCGCTACCGCTAGGACATAAGTAGTAGTGCGTTTCGCGCGGAGAGCGCTACTACTAATGGAAATAAAATAAAATGAAAAACAAATGGAAAAGTAAATGAAAAAGAAAGAAGTAGAAAAAGGAGAAAGGAAAAAATAAAATGTAGAGCAAAATATATGAAAAAGTGAAAAAAAGGAGAAAGGCGTAGCAGTAGCGTTTGTTCATAAGAGGCGCTATAGCTAATGTAGCTGCAGCGCGTTTCCTAGACCCCAGATGTAGAAACAGAAAAGGAAATAAGAAATATGAAGGAAATTACATACCTATAGCAGTAGCGCGTTTTCTGAAAATCGCTATAGCTAACTTAGCTATAGAGCGTTTCGCGAAAAGCGCTACCGCTAAGTTTGACTTAACCAAAAAACCGTTTCCCCTCGGCCACCACTTCTCCCCCAAATCCCTCGACCCACCCCGCCGCCGTCTGCCCGATTCGCCATCGCCCCACTTCGCCGTCGTCTCCTGCCAACGTCGACACCCCCGGAGCCACCAGAGCCGCGCGCCGTCGACGCCACCGGAGCCGCATTCAACGCCACCAGAGCCGCAGTCGACGCCACCGGAGCCGTAGTCGACGCCACTGGATCCTCCCTCGCCGTCACCGGATACGCCCCTGCCTCCCTCGCCACCACTGCATCCCGCGCCACCACCGGCGCCATCCTCTGTAAGCCCCCACCCCTCCTCTTTGTCTCTCTCTCTCTCTAAATTAGTTAGGTTAATTTAGTTAGGAAAAGAATTTAGTTATGTTAATTTATTTAGGAAAAGAATTTAGATAGGGCTTTGATAGAGACACCCCCGCCTCCCTCGCCACATGTGCCTCACTCGCCGTAGGAAAAAAATTGTATATGCTTAACTAGGGCTTTGACAGACACGCCCCTGCCTCCCTCGCCACGTCTGCCTCCATCTATATTCGGTTTTTGAATTGAGTTTCAGAGAGCATGAGATTTGTGTAGATTTTCTTGAAGTGTCAAACACTAGGAGATGCAAATTTGAACTTGTCATGATATATGAAAAATCCTCAATTGTGTTTGTTCATTGATCATAATCGACATTGAAGTGGTTCGATTGTGCCCAAGTGGCCTTTTGTTGTTTCCAGGGAATGAAGCCGAGTGGCCTATGTTTTGTTGGAATGTTGATTCATTTCCTTTCCGGCAAAATTCAGGTTCTCGATTTGTCCACTTTTTAGCAAAGGTCATGCTGAAATTTTCCATGAATTTCGGCATGACTTGTGCTACAAACTAGGACATATCGAGTGCCCGGGATTTGCCGCACCGGGAAGGAGTCAACGTTCCTGCAAAACAATAGGCCTTTTTTATGTCATTATTCATTTTATTAGGTCTATAATTAATTGACTAGATTTAATCGTAGGAAACATGGCTAGCAAAGATGAACGACAGGGTTCTGGTGATTGCAACGACATATACCGGGCGGCAGACGAATTTTTGAGCCTTGCCGACGAGACTGAGACCGGCGCGGAAACTGAGACCGACGCTGAGACTAAGACCGGCATCGAGACCGGCGCTCAGACTGAGACCGGCGCCGAGACTAGCGGAGCCGGTGTAGAACCGAAAGCAAAGAGGCAACGGCTTCCTAACAAGCTCAGGACTACTAGACTGGTGGTCACGGAGGTGGACGACGGCAATTTTGAGCCAAAAGCGCCTCGGGAAGCGCGCGCGTGCTATGGCAATCAAATAGGCTGCATCGTATGGACAACCGCCACCATCAACGATGAGAAACTACAGAAGATAGATAATATGAGGACCTCCCTCCTAAAGAAGTTTCACCAGATATTCTTGTTCCCGGGCCGGAATGAAACAGATTATAAAGATCCAGATAAGGAGCCGGCAATGAAGAAGATAAACAAACACACCATGACCAAGTTTAGCGACGTGTTGGCCGCCTGGAAAACAAGGGTGAAAGCAAGGATCATCGACAAGAAGGAACCCTACTCCGAGATTGTAAAGGATAATCCGACAATCACGGAAGAGCAGTTTCAAATATTCAAGGCGGCTTGCGAGGCCGAAGCTGCCAAAAAAAGTCTAAGTACATGAAGGGGCTTCAACAGAGGAACATTGGGAGCCACCACCTCGGAAGCCGTGGTTACGGCGGGAAGAGGTCCAAATGGGCCAAGGAGGACGTGGAAGCCGCGAGTCTGGGCATCCCAGACCCCTTGGCGGAGTTCACCGTCCCGCAGGAGCGTGACGTCCTCAGGGTCCGGCACCGTTGGGACCCAGTGAAGAAGGTTTTCGAGACGAACGCTGTCACGACGGAGTTCATCAGATTGCTGGTAATTTTAGTTTTTGATCAATTCGACTGCACGTTAGTCATATTTGTAAATGATCCTTGTGCCTTGTGCAGAGAGAGCAGCACAGGCTTGCGGCCGAAAGCGACTCGCCGTTCGAGGCGTGGGCGACGCCCAAGTGGGACACTCCATTAAACCGGGCGTTGAACATATTGAAATGACTCCCGGTGGATACTCGACCGTCGTATGGCCGCATGCACGGTGTCGGAGACGGCGCCACGTGGAAGAAGTACTACAGTGAGACCAAGGAGGAGAGAAAGGAAATACAGAGATTAACCGAAGAAAACATCGAGAGGAAGGTTGAGATTGCGGTTGAGAAGAAATCATCTCAGACAGTCGCAACAGCGGTAGCTGCCGCAAAACAGATGGTTGTAGATATGTCCACTTCCTTGGTTCCGGCCGTTTTCAATTGGACCAGACAAAATCCAGAAAAAAATGCAGCGGACTTTCCCCTTGCTGCCTTGTTGGGGAGCAGCTTGAGTAGCGTTGCAGCAGCACCTGCAGCTGCACCTGCTCCCTCACCGGCTCCCGCACCGGACGTGCTCGGCGGTGCTTCGTCTTTGGCTGAGCTCGACGCCCTCACGGTATCAGTCACACCGGCCCCTTCAATAAATGTATAATCTCCAGTTTTCGTTGCCTTTCGGATGTCTCACATCGTAGACTTTTCTTTGCAGGCCGACGAAACCCCGTGCACCATATTGTACACCATCGGCGACCAAAAGGTGGACGTGGGGAAGGCGACGATAATGAAGCCGAAGGAACCATTGTTCCACAGCCGGCCGATCCCCCCGAACGCCTTCAAGGTTTCCATAGCCAGTGTCAAACCGGGCCACGAGAATTTGCCTCCTCTGGTACTAGGGGGGATGACGACGAGACCCCACGGCGGCTTGGTGATTGTTGCAATGGGTGGGTCCTGTTGTGGCCAAAGAGTCTGCTTCGTCTGGAGGCGGCCGGGAGCACACCCACGAGCACGCAGCCTCAGCAAGGTATGAACATCAACACCCCACCTACCCAATTAGTGTCGGGTGTTGGGTTGGGTGATAACGGATGGGGTAAGGAAGAGGCGCCATTAGTTGCTGATGACGTCGCCATGGACGAGGATGATGATGACAATGGCACTCAACAGTATGTCTATACTGGCGACTACTCAGGGTTTGAGCGTTATGAGTCGGTGCCTGAATTGCCGCCTCCAGAGGCTCAACGTATTATAGACGACCTTCCGGCAAAGAAGCCTAGGAAGAGAGCGAGGAAAGGCAAGAAAGTTGATTCTAAGATCCAGCCACCTCAGCAGCCTCGGGTTCAAGACCGTATAGATATCACCGGTGTGGATAAATTGCATATCCCCGGTCAACCAATCCTACATGCAGCAGTGCTAAGGGACAGATTCGGCGATCTAAGGAATCTTCATGACGATGTGCTACGGATAGAGAAAGGCCTCATCGCCTCGAAAGATCCAGGATACCCACTCTACGTGGTTAACGTTCCGCGGTAATTATCATACGTCGACTTCTTCCCCGCGGATAAGTTCTTCCTTCGATTCGATTACATATTCGACATGTTTCACGTGAAGAAGCTGGATTTTACGTTTGTCCGCCTTTATGCCTTGCACATGAACTACATCATCGGGGTTGAGCAGATACCTCATATCTGTGTCGCTGACCCGTACTTCATGCACGAGAGCTTCTTGGGAGTCTGCGCAAAGCACCGTGAATACGCGAGGGAATAAATCGTCAATTTCATGCTCGCCAATAAGGACAAGGAGGCGATTCTCGTGCCTTATCATCCGCTGTAAGTCATCCGTGCAGATATCCTTCCTTCGATTTCAATCATTCATTTGCGCGGTGGAGGCTAATTAATTTGAGGTTTACTTATTTTGCGCAGCGGCGGGCGCGCCGTCCTCATCATCCTCTACCCCCGATACTCCCACGCTCTTTACTTGGACTCGTCGAAGAACATTCACAAAAAGGATTACAGCCACATCAAGGATGTTCTCGACAGTGCTATGTTTTTCTACGAAGCACGGGATGGAGAGGTCACGGACAAGAAGAGAAGGGGCGGCAGGCTCGCCTTCGGCCATAAGACCGACTTCTGCTGCATCCAGCAACCGAGTGGTTCTCTTAATGATGGATTCTATGTCCTACAACACATGCTGGAGTACAGACGGGATCACCAGAACCTTTGCATGTCACCTACATCCGGTGATGGCCATATTCTGCAATGGGCAAAGAACATAGGAGATATCGAGGATCATTGACTTCGAGCCGAGTTCTATCACATCCTGCGGGAACTTGCCCAAATTAGCATGAAGGAGGTCGTCGGAAAAACAGGGATGTTCTACGAAGAAGGACAAATGTCGTGGGAAATGTCCGACCACAGGTAGCCTCTCAGCGTCTCGACCTGAAGCCTTTCACTAGGCTCGGGGACTATCTCCCTGACTTGGATGGATGGCACGACATGTTGGAGTGATTGTCGATATATGACAATGTGTCCGTTTAGTCCATACTTTCTGTATGACGAAACTTTGAGTTATGCATGACAAAACTTTATTTGTGATGTAATTAAACCATCCTCCTCGACTAGCGACGATCACTCTAGTTAGGGCATTTTGGGTCCGATCAACTTTGTTATTTATGCTTATGATATGTTGCTTCTATTTTTGCCAAGTCTGTCTCTTTCTCTTGCTCAACTATATATGTTCCATATCATCGACTCATGTGACGATGCAGGTGCATAGATCATCGATGGCAAAGAAGTGCTACGCCAGGAGTATATATACGATGAGTGGCCGGAGTGTCAGGCCCAGGTGTACCGGTTTCCGGTTTCCGAGCGACAGGGAGTAGTTAGTTTAGGTTCACGCTAATGCGAGAGAGGGATACGAACTCATGTACTGCATAGTTCCGCTCTCACTCAAAGTGATAGCTCTTCTCGTGTATATCATTGTTTAGATGGATGACGATGTAGTTGCAAGTAATCGAGACTTGTATCGCTATTTTCGAGATGATGACGAGATACCACTTTGTGTTGGATGATGATTATGATGAGACTATTTGTATGTATATGCTATGATTACATTTGTGGCCTCGCAGCCATTTGTATGTGTATCATGATGACATTTGTATCTGCTAAAGATTCTTGTATAAAGCCAGTTCAAATACAAAACAAATATGCAAAAAAAAAACAAAAACTACTAAAATTAGCAGTAGCGAGTGGAGAAAGTTAGCAGTAGCGTGACAGTAGCAGTAGCGCGTCCAGCCCAAGAACGCTAGAGCTATTAGCAGTAGCGAGCTTGCACGAAGCACGCTGCTGCTACACTTGTATACCAGTAGCGCGGGCGCCCACGCGCTGCTGCTAAGTGTTAGCTGTAGCGCCTTATTAGTAGCGCCGGTCCCCGCGCTACTAATGTACCTAAAACCCGCGCTGCTGCTAGGCTTTTCCCTAGTAGTGATTGTAATTGTTGTTCTCCGTGCACCAAGGACAAAAGGGAAATCTCGCATGCTAAAGACTAGGTGGCGGAAATTTTAGAAGGAGGCGGGAGATTTTGCCGCCCGCGGGATCGTTCGTATGCAGTTTCAACTAATTTTGGACCGTGCTAGCGGGAAGGTCATGCGAGACTGTGTACATGGGGCATTGGTCAGCAGTTAATAACTGGTGTGAAGTCCAGCCCATAAAAAATACAATAACTCGGGATGATGCACCGATAACTTGGACGTTCACACGGGCGTGGCCAATCGTACTGGTGTAGAGGCGCGTTCAAAAAAATGGATCAAATGCTCAGCCTATGTATTTCTCGTGTAAATAGATAATTTAGTGCCATTGGTTATTTACTTGAGACATAATGCATTGATGTGTTAGTGTAGAGGCTCACAAAAAGAAGTGGATATTGTAGTCCCATAAAAGAAATGGATATTGTAGTCGCTACTTCATAAATTGCGTACCCTTTGAATTCATATATGAATATTACATATATTACTTCATAGTAGAACCTTAAATCATCCAAGACTAATGAATTTGAATGCAAGACTAACAATGGTGCATGTACATGATAGCTACATTGGTTGTTTGAAGAAACATCACTGTAACTTTGGCATGCACAATTGAAAAGGTTTATTTAGATAGAAAAAATGTGATATGTGAGTGTACAATCTTTATAGCATTGAATCGGTATTGTACCTTTGGCCACGATACAAAGTAGATATTGATTTATGTTCAAGCGATGCACGTCCACGATCGCTAGATAATGATATGTGAATGAATTGTGCAATCTCTCTCACACGCATACATATCTCATTTCCCCGTGGGCATCGGAATCACACATGCGCACTTCATGCATTTCTCTCCCTCCGTCAAGGTTAGAATTCATCTTTCTACCCCATCCTACAAGTCTCTCACATAGAAACACACACGCTCTCTTTGTCGAACATGCCCACCCCTTTAATTTTGCCCACCCACAGCCACTAATGTCTCAAAGTATAATTATGTTTCAAACACATATGCCTAAGGTTAAATTGAGTTCCGGAACAATATGTATACACACAATAGAATTCCAGCAGAGCACCTTTTGTCTTGAGATTTCGCTCTCTTTCTCTCTCTCTCTCTCTCTCTCTCTCTCTCTCTCTCTATTTCTCACACACACACGCGCGCGCGCGCGCGTAGACATTGTCTCTCTTGATTTTTTTCCGGCACTTGCATGCACAACGTTTGTTTATCTCCGTGATGCTTTAAGTATGCCTCGCACACATGCTATCCACCTATCCCTTATAATAGATATGTGTCACACAAACTCCTTCTTCCTACTAGCAAGACGCCCATGCGTTGCACGGAACATCAAGATGCATTTGTATGAGTAGTTTATCTTGTGGGAGAAAAGGATGAACGAGGGAATGCCTTATTTGCAAATGTGGAGAGGGGTGTGGGTATTTTTTTGCAAAATTGCCACAGTTTCCTTCCTATCCGTCGGATATAGATCGTATGGCCTATATTGCAGGATGGCAGGCACACCATCATCACCAACTCTATTTTTTAAAAGAGTAGAGATATGTAAGTGTCACTACCCCCCCACACCCACACACACACACACACACACTTCCCGACACCGAAGGAGTAGGGTGACACCTTGATCTCGATACTAATCTATCGGCTAGCTTCTCTCTCAAACACACACACACACACACACACACACACTACCCTACACCGAAGGAGTAGGGTGGCACCTCGATCTTGATAGTAATCTATCTACTACTCTTTCAAACACACACAC
>NC_057799.1:214575022-214765925 GCF_018294505.1 Triticum aestivum
CAACTCGATCTGATCTTAATCTGTCAATTGGTTTCTCTCTAATACATTGTGTCTCTGTGCCTCGCTCACACACACTCGATACGTCTTTTTCTTCGTAACCCCCTCGATATGTAGGCTTCTCGTTGTAGTGACGATGATGCTGAACCCAATGTGCCATTGTTTTTACCAGCCTCATGTGATAGCTTTCACCCTCTCTTCTATTAATTAACAAGGCAACCATTTATTTGTTACTACTAGTGAATCTGAAATCATTCGGGGTAGACATAAAATATATCACTTCAACCCAATTATTGCAGTAACTATTTTAGAAGAAACTAGCTAGATGCCCGTGAGTTGCACGGAACATCAAGATGCATTTGTATGAATAGTTTATCTTGTGAGAGAAAAGTATGAACGAGGGAAGGTTTTATGTGCAAACGTAGAGAGTGGTGTAGGTATGTTTTTGCAAAATTGCCATAGTTTACTGCCTATCCGTTAGATATAAATCCGATGGCCTATATTGCAGGATGGCACGCACACCATCATCACCAACTCTGTTTTCTACTCCCTCCATTCACAGATATTTGTCTTTTTAGAGATTTCGACAAGTGACTACATACGGAGCAAAATGAGTGAATCTACACTCTAAAATATGTCTACATATACATCTGTATGTGATTGTCTATTTGAAATCGGAAAAAGACAAATATTTTGGAATGGAGGGAGTATAAGAGTAGACATGGAGATATATCTCCAGCATGGTCCACAACAAAAATGTGCTGGACTGGTTAGCACCGGATGCTCGCAACACGATGACCTGAGTTTGAATTCTGTCTTTAACTTTAGATTTCTATATTATATATTACTTATTTAATATATATTTCTTTCGCTACTGTACTGAGAGTGGAACCCACAGAGTACTTAGAATACAAGATTAAGGATGGACTTGTCTCTACTCTTATAAAAAACAGAGTTGGTGATGATGGTGTGCCTGTCATCTTGTAATATAGACCATCCGATCTATATCTGACGGATAGAAACCAAACTATGACAATTTTACAAAAGATACCCGCACCTCTCTCCACATTTATAGATAAGGCCTTGTCTCGTTCATCCTTATCTCCCACAAACTCATTGCTGAGCAATTAAAAAAGGAAGTCTCTGGAACAATCTAGCATGGTGGCCGCTGCCACCTACCGGCGCCGTCCATCCTCGTGCCTCCGCCCAGTTCGACCACCAGTCACCACCACGCTCCACTCCTCATCACCTTATCTCTCATCTTTCATTTTCTTCGATGAAATGGTCGAGATACCATTTTTCTGATAAAATTCTTGAGATATCATTAGTTTTTACACATGGGATTACCCCTGCATGGGCATCTTGATGATCTGTGCAATGGACGGGCATCTTGCTAGTTTATTTTTAACTTTCTATACGAAGTTGTAGCCACCCTACAAGTCACGTGTACACTATACATGCAATTAACTTTTTATAGAGGGAGAATCATACACGCAATTAACTCAAATGGATTGGATGTGACTCTATTATTTCCAGCATTAGAGCATCTCCAACAGAAGCCGGCAAATTTCCTCCCGCTTCCTTCACGGAGGACGACATCAAACGCTAGCGGCATACATTTTCACAACTCTAACCAACTAGATGAAACTCGTGCAAACACGGACTGATTTCATATAGGCATGAAGGATTTCCTATAAAAAAGCTGAATCTTCATATAAACATGATGGATTACATTACATTTACATGAATTAAGTGGTGCTAATCCGGCTCTCTTGGTATAATTAATACTCCCTCCGTTCGGAAATACTTGTCCTAGAAATGGATGTATCTAGACTTATTTTAGTTATAGATACATCCATTTTATCCTTTCTTAGAACAAATATTTCCCGCCAGCCGGAGAGGGAGTACCTAATCTAAATGGCCGCCCGTGGATCCCTTTGTCTTCCTTAGGTCTGGCAGACACTTGCAGGGTCGAGGAAGGTCCTCGGAAGAGACGAAGCAGCAAAGAAACCACCTGAATGCGCAGTCGTCGCCTCAGCGGTGGCCTTCATGGGACCCAAGTGGCGGCGGCCTCCCGTGTTCTACTTCTCCTCGATGATGGCGGCGGACACGGAGAAGCTGGCCACCGACTCGTCGCTCTCCATGCACCCAGCTTCTGTATCTACCTGCATGGCGCTGCTGCAGGCACGGGAGGCGCGCCCACAGACACGGGAGGCACGGCCACCGCAGACACTGGTGGCGCGGTCCAACGCGGCAGCGACGACGCCCGTACGGGTGTGCTCGCCGCCGTGCCGGCGTGGAGCAACTGGCCACTCCTCAGCGAGCTGAACTAGACCGGCGAGTTGCTGAACCACGCGCCGGCTTGGGGCACCAACTGGCTCCGTCGGTCCAAGCGAGGTTGGTGAAGCAGCGAGCGGCCTCGCCCATATGCGGAGGGTTCCTCGGGCCACCCAGCCGGGTAGTATGCCAGAGAATGGCTCCTCGGAAGCCATCAGAAGAGTGGAGAAAATGGTGAAGGAGGAGATGGGGGAGCGGCGGAGGGGTGCGATTCTTGCCAACTGTTTGTGTGGCCTTGTGTAAATAGAGGGCGGACGGTAGGAGCTTGGTCGGAGTCTGGCCTCATTTAAACTGAGGGCGGACGGGAGGAGCTCGGACGGTGTGGCGTTTAATTCCGGCTCGCTCATGAACGGACGTGTGGCCGGAGTAGGTTTCTTGGTTTGCATGCGGGTTTAACGGAGGGGTTTGATGGAGGCGAGGAGGCGTGTTCGGCCAGGCGTGCAGCGGGCGGTGCAGTACTATTTGATTTGATAGCGGGCGTCGCAGTTCCCGATACGACTATAATGCAGACGAGGAGGGGTAGCGGTTCCCTAATTGTTGAACGGCCAATGATGCATCCTCCTTCAATTAGCATCGTGAATGCATGAGGGAAGTAATGGGAGGAGGACCGGGAAAAGAGGTTGCACGATGTGAATGCAACACAGTTTGCACTCATATAAGGGCGCTCCTCCATTCCAATGCATCTACCAGATCATACACACCTAAGCATTTTCCTAAGCACCTACACTAAGCGCAAAAGTGCTCACTCCAGACGCATGGCGGCGATGCGCACGAGAGGCCAGCGGGTGTGCCAGATGGTCCATGATGCCGGCCTGTTGCATGGCACCGAGGATCGTCTCCATACAGTCTTGGCGACCGGCTGGTGGATGGCCGCCGTCGACGCCACCTATGACTCTTAGTTGGACCAGATGATCGTTGACACCACCAACAAGTTCATCGTCCTCAAGGAGCTCGCTGACGACATCGCCGTACTCCTCCAGCCCGCATGCCCGGGATCCTCATTGCCTGCCACCCTAATCGGCCTCCATCGCCGGAACCCCTTTCAAGCACTGGTGGCCCTGCGACTGCCTGCTGATGCCACGAAGAATGTCCACCTGGAGGTCGCACTCGCCGCGAGGCGCCTCGCCCTACAAGAATTCATCGACCTACACATCCATGTGTACGAGCAAATCGTGTAGAATGCCAGTGAGGACGCTACGATGTTGGCCTTCCTCAACTGGCTGGAAGCCTTGGATGCCTTTGCTAAGAAGCACCTTGACCTCGCCACAAAAGCCGCCGCTCCTTAGCCGCCAGTCGGTAGCCCAGCACACTAAGTTGAGGATGAGGAGGTCGTACGTTGATGGATGCATCTTTCTTCTTGCCTCCTGTAACCACCACTGCGATCGCATCATCGTGGCCTTAATTCTTATTGTGCTATTGCATTCTCGTTCCAGTCAATACCGCGCTTAATTATATGCATCACTATAACTAGTACTACATCCGTCTATTTATAAGTTGTGCTTAACTTTTCCATCGACTTCATGCAACACACGGGCATCTTGCTAGAAACACTAGAACATGTCGGACCGCATGTGACCAAACCGATGATGCGCCAACCTAGCTACTACGTACCCTGCTTATCTGGTGGAAATAGCCCCGCCCTAGCGTTTCCAATCATTATTTCTATCTATCTATCGTGCCAAGGAGCAGAACCAAATGTTAAAATTTATACATGTTTCTCTACTCCTACTCCTACTCCTATAAAAGACTCAGTTGGTGATGGTGGTGTGTCTGCCATCCATCGTTTCTGACCATTAGATCTGCATCTAACGGTTGTGAGGTAAGTTGTGGAATTTTTGCAACAATAGCCCACTTCTCTGCTCCAATTTGCAGAAAACCCCCTATAATCTTGAAAGCAACCACATCCCTCCCTCACCTCATCAAAATAGCCTGAGAAATATATTTTGAGTGCAAAGTAATATATTATGATTAGATCAAAACAAGAGTGATTTCTTTCAAGTTTGTGAACAAGTACTACCATTCTACTACTTTGGATCCGTCGCAAAGCACGGGCACGTTGCTAGTAAAAGGAAAAGGCCTACCGCGTTTGCGTCGCACCCCCACATGCCCGGGAATCGCGAGTACTCCATGGCCTGTCCGGCACGCCACATAGCTAGGGAAGGCGTGTTGCCTATCATTTTCACTTTCATGTGGGACCGCCATTGAGCAAACAGTCTATTGGTAAACTGCACTATACAAATCCTACTAGTACGAGCATTCCGTACTACTACTACTCCTACTAGTACGAAGTTTGTACTAGAACTAGTACTACCACTATACAACTAGGTACGTGCACGTCATAGCATCGTAGGAACAAAAAATGGGAAGATCTTGTTTTGGGTGATTTATCTTTTTTTCGGTCAACGTAGTATTAATAATATGATGTGGGGGGGGGCACCCGTGAAGCTTATGTGGCTTGGTTGCATGGCTATGAAAGGTTAAAGAAAAATAAATAGATAATGTGTTTAGAGTGCACTCCACTAAACAGATATACTTTCGATCCATTGCAACGCATGGGCCGGCACATCTATACCCCTATATAGTGTGTGAATAACTTTGAATGGTCGTTGGATGAAGCCAATCCGATGGTACAAAGATGGCAAATCCAAGCACTACTGGCCGTTGGATATCATCTATATTCCACCAAATTCTGCCACATGTAGAATCTAGAAGACTCCGTGGTTGAACTTAACCATAATGTACAAACCTCAAAACACAAGCACTTCTTCTTTCTAGAATCTTCCATATCTTAATTGCCCAAACTTTTTTTTCAAAATGAATTTTCACTATTTGTTTTTACTTTATGCTTTACAATGCAGAATTCCATGAATCTTAAAATAGATTTTTTTTATAAAACTAATTGATTTTGAACTAGATGAACTATAAGAATTGAACAAACATCTACGTCATGCATATATGACTCAAAGCTTACATCCTATAGTGTGTTATTTATTCATAATTTGGTTACCAAATCTCATGCGTGCAATGCACGTATACCTTACTAGTTGGTAGTAGTCTACACTCTTATAAAAAACAGAGTTGGTGATGATGGTGTGCCTGCCATCCTGCAATATAGGCCGTCCAATTTATATCTGACGGATAGGAAGGAAACTATGGCAATTTTGCAAAAAGGTACCCACACACCTCTCCACATTTGCAAATAAGGCCTTCCTTCGTTCAACCTTTTATCTCACAAGATAAACTAGTGATACAAATGCATCTTGATGTTACGTGCAATGCACGAGCATCTTCCTAGTCAGAAACAAATTCCGGGTTTGGCACGAGCTCGTACTACGGGAGCACCACAAGCCTGCCGCGGGAGTTACATTTCCCTCTCGGGGCCCACTGGACCGAGCTTCTGTGGCTTAGTTCACCGACCTATGAGTCAATGACATGCGGGCCTTAAGTGTAGCTGGCCCACATGTCATTCTCATGGTGGTGCCTTGGTTCGTGACTCACTCGTTCGAGATGAATCGAGCGGTGGTGGCGTGGCCGTGGAGAGGGTGCCACAGCAGGGCGTCGGGGCGTTACGAGGCGTAGATGGCCACACCGGCGGGTACTACCGGTAGTACAGAAGTACTCTAGCTGAGGATTGATGCCGGGGACGAAATGTGTCACAGCAGCTGGATGAAAATTCGATGGTGCGGGAGTACGGATCGGAGCACCGGAGCAGAGCAGGCAAACCATGTCCAATCAGGTGTGGCTGCGGTAGAAAGTTGATGGTCGCTGCAGTTTAGCTGGCCCACATGTCATGCACACAAAGGCAGAGGAGCGGTGGGACCGAGAGGGATGAGGTGCATGTCGGGGGACGTCGTGCCGTGGGCTGGAGCGGCATCACGGGAATCGCGTGTGGGTGTAGAAACAAGAAACGTGATGGTCGTTGTGGTTCAACTTCCATGGACAAGTTGTCATGTCTGCTGGCACATGCATTGCATACCGCTCACTACAAGGAGCAGTAGTAGAGAAAACTTGTTCTGAAGATACCATTTTTCCGATAAAATTCTTGAGATATCATTATTTTTTACCCATGGGATTACTCCTGCAAGGGTCAATCACAATAGGTGTTTTGTAAAAAATGCATCTTGATGTTCCCTGCAATGCATGGGCATCTTGCTAGTTATAGAAGAAGCCCACACGGGCATCTTGCCGCATGGTGTGCCACCGACCCAAACTCAAATTTTTTTCAGACGCTTAGGTGCACCCAATGCCGTTCCACGCTACAAAATGTAAAAAACAGGTCCAATTTTTTTAAAACATGTTATCTTCAAACCAGCCACACTCGTCCCGCACCTCATCAAAACAGCCCGAGGAATATAATTTGAGTGAAGCATGATTTATTTTTACTGATATATGTATATCAAAACTAGAGTGTTTATATTTCAAGCCCGTGAACAAGTATTATTCTACTGCTTTGGATCCATTGCAACACACGGGCCAGCACATTGGTAGTAGTACTCTCTATCTCTATCTCTACTCTACTCTTATAAAAAACACAGTTGTTCATGATGGTGTGCCTGCCATCATGCAGTATAGGCCGTCCGATTTATATCTTACGGATAGGAAGGAAACTATGGCAATTTTGCAAAAAAACTACCCACACCCCTCTCCACATTTGCAAATAAGTCCTTCCCTCTTTCATCCTTTTGTCCCACAAGATAAACTACTCATACAAATGCATCTTGATGTTCCGTGCAAGGCACGGGCATCTTGCTAGTCTACTACTCTCTTATATCTATCTACTCTTATAAAAAGCAGAGTTGGTGACGATGGTGTGCCTGCCATCCTGCAATATAGGCCGTCTGATCTATATCTAACGGATAGGAAGGAAACTATGACAATTTACCCGCACTCCTCTCCACATTACAGATAAGGCCTTCCCACGCTCATCCTTTTCTCCCACAAGATCTTGATGTTCCGTGCAACGCACGGGGATCTTGCTAGTCTACACTCTTATAAAAAACAGAGTTGGTGATGATGGTGTGCCTGCCATCCTGCAATATAGGCCGTCCGATTTATATCTGACGGATAGGAAGGAAACTATGGCAATTTTGCAAAAAGGTACCCACGCACCTCTCCACATTTGCAAATAAGGCCTTCCCTCGTTCATCCTTTTCTCTCACAAGATAAACTAGTCTTATAAAAAATGAGTTGGTGATGATGGTGTGCCTGCAATCCTGCAATATAGACCGTCCGATTTATATCTGACGGATAGGAAGAAAACTATGGGAATTTTGCAAAAAGATACTTACACCCCTCTCCATGTTTGAAAATAAGGCCTTCCCTCATTCATCCTTTTCTCTCACAAGATAAACTACTCATACAAATGCATCTTGATGTTCCGTGCAACGCACGAGGATGTTTCCTTGGGGGTCTCTCCAGTGCGGCGTGGCCGTAGTTGCAAGTTGACGCCCCTTGAGATGCCGATGTTGAGGGGCACTCGGATTTTTTTCCCGATAAGCAGGTAAGATGAGTTTGATCACGTAGTAAATGCATTCTAAAGACTACTTCCGTGTCCATTTCCTAATTCTCCCCCTGCCCACTGTTTCACAGGTTAGGCTCAGTGCGAGTGGAGATTGGCTTGCATATGTACGGGAGGCTACCAACATCAATTTGCACAACATTTACAATGGTGACACTGTTCCCGTAGAACCTTTGTCCAACATTGGGATCAGCCATGCAATGGGCCACCGCCTGAATTGGTACAATGGAACCACGGTGAGATTGAAGAAGATAGCACGAACCTTGCACATGGCGGTTAAAGGTGGACCATGCTGTCTGCGGCCGATTTGTTGCCGTACTAGTACGAAGACGCTGTGCTCCTTTCTAACCGCATCTTCGCGGTGACAAACCAGTGGATTTGTTTCGTATGGGACACATCCTACGGTATAATCCCTCTCTCCCAGTGCATGTATAGTAAAGAAACAAATCTTGAGTTTGGCACAAGTTTGTCTAGCGGTATCACCAGAAGGCCTGGCATAGGAGTTACATTTCCCTCTCGGGGCCCTCGGGACTGAGCTTTAGCGCCTTACTGCACCTGCCTTTGAGTCAATAACATGTGGACTCGATAGGTGGCTGGTCCACATGTAATGCTCCCGAAGGTAGAGGGGCAGTGGGGCCGAGAGGTGTGAGCCGCAGGTCAGGGGACGTGTGTTGTCATGGGTCGAGCAACGTCGTGGGAATCGCGTGTGAATGTGGTAGAAACTTGATGCTCGCTGCATTTCAGGTGGCCCCCATGTCAAGCACACAAAGACAGAGGGGCGGTGCGGCCGAGAGGGGTGAGGCGCACGTCGGGGGACGTGGTGCCGTGGGTTGGAGCGGCGTCGTGGGAATCGCGTGTGGTAGTGAATGAAACGTGATGGTCGCCGTAGTTGAACTTCCATGGACAAGCTGTCATGTCTACGAACACATGCATTGCATACTGATTACGGGAAGGAGTAGTAGTAGAGAAAGCTAGGGGTATAAATAGTTCCTTATAGTCAAGCAGACCCACGCTACTACTTGTTTTCAAAGACATGCACACCATCGAAATTGTCCATCTATATCAATATACACAGAAAGGGAATAATTTTTTTTACAACAGAGGAAATAGTTCATCCATCCATAATGCCCTGCTGCTGGTGCAGCTTCTTCTTCTTGTTCTCATTTTTTGTGGGAGACGGCTTCGCAACAAGCTATCTCGAAACTCACACGGGCATTGAGGGCAACATATTTTATCCGCTTGAACGTCAAGGGATAATTCTCCCATCCAGACGACCTTAATGCCAGCGTCTCGTCACCCTTCTGAAGATTTGTTCCGAGAACAAAATTTTCTATGTTGAATAGGGATGGTGTCGGTTTATCACAATCTTCTATATGAATTTTTATTTTGGTTTGTACGTCAGCGATGCTTTTCAAATCAAGGTTGTACGGCTCCAACTTCTGTTTGTCCCCTGCGATGGCTGCCCCACAGGAGTATATGTCCTCCCGAGACAAGAAATGGTGAAGCTCACCTGGTATGGAGGGCGCGTGTATGATGTGGTACACCAAAACTTCATCTTCGAGGCACAACTGAAGGACGGCAGCGCGTTGGATCTTCCCATTTTAATGCTCCGTGTACTCTGCATCGAGACCGATGACCTTCATCTCCACTTTTTGGAGGGAGTTGTATACATTGTTGATCCACATCCGAACAACCCTTGGGTGGACAGTGACTGTGGAAACAATGCTCAACGAGCCTTCGACGAGGACATGTTGGACGCTAAAACCTGCATCTGGATCTCTTTCGCCATTTGGAACCGCTGGACCGGAGGGCTATGGTTTGGAGAATTAGGATGAGATGGCTAGTCTAACTGAAGAAGATGATTATTTAAAGGGGCTTCGGAATTACTCCCGGAGGATTGAAGAGGTTAAAACAATGTGAATGCAGTGTGGTTTGGATGCAAATGAAGATGAAGGAGTAGTGAAGAAGCCGAGGAAAGTCGGTTCCCGATGGAGAAATAAATGGGAGAAGTGGCCTGCAAGCAGTTGATTAGACGGCTAGGTAGACTAAATGAAAAGGCTATGCAGGTAGACTGAGGAGTGGTACCTGTGCCTGTATGTGCCCATCCTTCTAGCGCTACATGTGCCACTGGCCAGTTGAGGTCACTCTTTCGAATCACCATGGCAAGACATTTTATGATTCCTTTTTATTTTTGCACCCCTCCTGACAGGTGGGACATATGCAAACAGATAAAAAATGTGTCATAGTTGGTTCGGATGGATATTGGCGCGTGCGTGGGAGAAACAACATTCTCTAGTTAAGGAATATGCGGTTATCCTCAAAAATGAAAAGGCCTTCTTCGCTCTTCCGCATGCACGGGAATTTGGTTCTGCCTGCAATATGGATGATACCTGGAGGATTAAATGAACTCAGAGGCATGCTAGCACGGGAGACCTATTTCCGCTATACAGTACTACCTCCGTCTAGTTGAATAAATCACTCGCATAGTTCTAGGTCATCGATTTGAGCAATTAAATATGTGTTATATGTCATGAAAAGTATTTCGCTAGATTTCTACACGGATGTAGTTTCCAAATATATATTCTTTATCACATATAATACATATTTGGAGTTAAATCGTCGACCTAAAACAACGCGAATGACTTATTCACCGAGACGGAGGTAGTACTACTCATGTTCCTACTACTACTCCTACTAGTAGTAGTAGTAGTAGTACAACTGTGGTACATTTGATGGTCAAAATATTATTCATTCGGTCCTCACAGTGAACTGACAAGACCTTGCACCCGAGGTGACACTAGTCCAGGCGGCGTGTTCAGGTTACCAAAGCCAGCCTCACCTTGTGCACTGTGCAGTCACTCTCACCGCCGCTGTATAGCATGCCTCGCCTCGTCTCCCTCTCCCCTAGCACCACTCCATGTCCATCTCCGTCTTAGCGGAGATTCTAAGGTGACTCTTCATCATCTAACTGTGCCCCCGCGTACCCTCGCCTCGCTCGCCTCCCCCAGTACCACTATTCCCTCGCTAGCCGCTCCAGCACCGAGAGCCTTCTCCCCTGTAAATCATGCCCCCAAAAACCCCACCATCCAAACTCCACCATGGCCGAACGCGAACCGCGCAGCATCCATATGAGCCGCGATTGGAGCAATCTCCCCAGTGACATCCTCGACCTCTATTGTTCGTGTATGGATATGTTGAGCCCCCTGCGGCTGGCTGCATGCTTGAGGGACATGCACACGGCCATCATCGAAGAGAGGCCTAAGCTTTTCAGGACTCCCTGCTTGCTGCTATCTGGTCTTCCAAGATTTTCTCACCATGATACGGAGGCATACATGATGCCCCTCGACTTCAATCCGATCTCCATTAGTCGAAACTTCTTTGCAGGTATGTAGTGGGTCGTCGTACATCATTTCCCTCGACTTCGATCTGATCACCATCGCCCGAAACTTTTAGGCAGGTATGTACTGGGTCGGCATGAACTCCCACTGGATGGCTGCCATCAGAGAAGATGGTAAAAAGTTGGTGCTCGTGAACTTCCAGACCTCCCATAAGATTATCCTTCCTCCATTGGGTTATATAGAGTTTTACCATCGCGGTCCAAGTGATCTAGATTACCACGTCAGTTGGATGTACCTTGTTTTGCAAAAGGTTGTAATCTGCCAAGTGCCCACACGGCATGCAGATTACACAGACTTGAAGCTAATTGCCTTGTTCGATCGCGGACTCGCCTATCTTTACGCCGGTGCCTTCTTTAGCTGGAGACAACTCAGCTCGCAGTGGATCATCGTCAAAGCTGATACACACTTCTGTGATGCTATTGAACACAATGGCATCATCTACGCGATCGAGAAAGCAGATGGCACCACGTATTGTTGGGACGACGCATGTAAGTTGTTTCCGTCCGATGTTAATGATGACGCCATGACTTTCTTTGAAGTTTTTGTGATGATTGCCATATTACTGTTTGAGCAGAATTTGAGTAGAACTATGGTAATGTATTAGAGACGCCGTAAATCGGCTATATTTGGAATGAGTTAATTCATGCGATTGTGGCCATGTCATTACAGCCAATTTGTACCCGTGAATAATCAAACGGTTAGAAAGATATTGATATTCTCCTTATTTTATAGTAATTTATATACTACTAAATATGAGTGTGTATCAATGGCCATGTTAGTTTCCTCATTTTCATGATGTAGAAACATGCATCACACTGTTGGTTTCATCTAACCATACATTAGGGAAGTAATGTGCATATGGAGAACTCTATATTTGGAAGGGGTGAAATCTTGTAATGCTTACGATGTGTACATACCTATGTTCACCCTTCAGCAATCAATGGCTAGAATAGTATGCTCACAAAAATTTTGCCCACAGAACATGAGTATATAATAGTGCATGATCTGTTAGTTTCCTTGAAGAATTTGTTTGTGAGGACAGAACATGATTACATAACATGCATGACATGGTAGTTTCATGTGAAGAATCGATGTGAGATAACATGAGTATAACCATGCATGGCACTTCTATATTTTCGAACCCAGTATACATTTCCCTGTATTTTCCTCCCAGTTCCAACAGGGACATATCAATGTTGTTTCTTGCATTAGCCTACTCATACTCTGAACAATGTTGATCTTACCTTAACAATGCCAGTCCTTTTTGGTATGATGTAGTGTCCCTACAGTTACTACCCTTTGTAATCAGACCACCTTTGCCAAAAACAGGGAAGCACAACTGGTTCCTCGCTCGATCAGACGATGGCAAAAGACGGATGATCATTCGGACACATGAGTCGGAAAAGTTGTATTGCAAAAACCCCCACTATATACAAGCACCGTGAAATACGTGAGTATCCGGACAGTGGCTGTTACGTCTATGAGCAGGATACCAGCTTGTTGGGGCCTTCAGGATTTGTGAGTTGGAGGCGGGTAAACAGCCTCGGTTCACACTCTTTGTTTCTCGGACTCAATTATCCTATTAACCAGGAGATCACCGTTGGCAAGGACCTTGATGGCAGAGAGTCTCTGTTTGCTATGGAAAACTGTGTCTACACGGCGAGCCCTAGGAGTTCGGGAGCAAACTCCCCTGATTGTCAATGATACAGCCTGTAGCCAAAAGAAGGTGAGAATGACAAAGGCATCTGGATTAACTTTGATCCTTGGATGTGTCGAGTCTGACAGGCAGTGATGTGGTTCAAGCCTTCAGGTTGATAGGTAATTGGGCTGTTGCGTCGAAAGGGTGGAGTACTAGGGTCTCCGGATCACTGGTGCCTGAAGCGGGGTTCCAAATTATCATGGTGTTGGATCATCCCTCTTCGAATGACTTGTTGTCTTTGCTGCTTGTTCTAGATGGGTAGTTCTTTCTTTTGTTATGCATATTCCTTGTCATTTGGTCATCCTCGTCTATGTCACTCTTACTATGTAATAGTTGCCTCTATTTAGAATGTCATTCTCGTCTGTATCACGAGAGTCTGAGCACCGCAGATGGGTACGTTTTGCTGGTGTAGCAAAACTTCTTATGAACTATCATGTCTTGCTGTTTATGTCAGTAGTAGTCACTTGTTAGTGTTTGAATGTTATATATATCGTTGTTTCGAACTGTTTATTGTCTCAAACTGCTGGTGGGCTAAATGAGGGCATCACCATTCTCAAGTGTTCAGAGTATATCTCATTTTTTCAAGTTACTAGCAAGATGTCTGTGCATTGCACGGAACATCAAGATCATGTGGGAGAAAAGGATGAACGAGGGAAGGCCTTATCTGCAAATGTGGAGAGGTGTGCGGGTAAATTGTCATAGTTTCCTTCCTATCCGTTAGATATAAATCGGACGGCCTATATTGCAGGATGGCAGGCACACCATCATCACTAACTCTGCTTTTTATAAAAGTACTAGCAAGATGCCCGTGCATTGCACATAACATCAAGATGCATTTGTATGACTAGTTTATCTTGTGGGAGAAAAGGATGAACGAGAGAAGGCCTTATGTCCAAATGTGGAGAGGTGTGTGGGTACCTTTTTGCAAAATTGCCATAGTTTCCTTCCTATCCGTCAGATATAAATCGGACGGCCTATATTGCAGGATGGCAGGCACACCATCATCACCAACTCTATTTTTTATTTTTTATAAGTGTGTAGATATAGATAGATAAAGATAGATAATTTGAGCTCAGTGTCTTTTCGATGGTGTACACTTGTTTGGGCCAGTGAGGTGTCGTTGAATATGGGCCGAGTAGTAACGCAATGCCAAACAGGTCAATTATGACTCTCAGGCTGGGATCTCAAAAGATCATCAAAAAAAAGGTCGGGCTCTCAAAAAGAGAAAGAATTGGGACTCTTGCGCGCCGACATGTCGGTGCCACCGGTGTTTTTGTGCGCTTGCACGCTGAGACCATATTGGCATGTGTTCGAAATTGATGCTACCTTTTCGTCCCCAATCTCTCGCCCCTCCCCCTCCTCTGCAATCTCGATTCCTACTCCAGTTCTCCCAAATCCCCTCCAGTACTCCCTGTATTCAAGCGCACTATCATGTCGCCGGTCAACGCGGATCTCCGATCGGAGATCCTGAGGTCCATCCTGCCTTCGGGCGCTGCACGCTGTCACTCAACAGTTGAATGGCGGCGCTTGACGACCAGTTTGCCGGCAAAGTGCTGATGGTAACCATCAACAGTGACCGGCCTCCCGTCTCACCGGAAGACCTTGTCAAAGCTCTTGGCATTGCGCACGACATTCAAATACGTGACATGCTTGTCAAAGTCTGTCCGCCACCGGCTGATTTCTTCATCAGGTTCCGGACAACTTTCGACTGCAGTCATGTGTTCAAATCTTCCCTGCGTTTGTTCTACGACGGCGCGATGGTGAGCTTCGATCGGTGGCACCCAGGATGGGGCTCGGTGCCCTCTGAGCTTGAGTTTTTAACCAAGCTTACCTTCCACGGCATGCCTCGACGTGCTTGGAACAGCGAGTCCATGAATGAGCTTATCGACGACCTTAGAGGTGAGCTCGTAAGTATGTTTGTTCCTCCAGACAGCTGGGCTCTGACGGTTATGGCATGGATGAAGACGACGTCCACCATACCGAAGGTGATTGGTGTTGAGATACCAGTGCAGGAACTAGGGTTGTACTATTCGTCGCCACCAAGGCCGCCGCGGACCACATTAGGGATGTACCTGTATCAAGTGTTCGTGCATGTTGAATAAGTGGTCAATCCATCAATCGAAGTCCTGCCACCGCCGCTGGTGCCCGGGTCCGTCGATGATGTCCATTACAGGAGTAAACGTCAGACTTTCCCCATGTTGCTCGGAACGATGGATGGCACAGGGCCTACTCCACCGCGCGGCGGAGGCCACTGCTTCTTTGGGAGAAGAGGGTGGGCTGGCTGCCTGGATGTGCTCTAATTTGAGGTAAGAACTGAATCTTCTCAGATACTAGTTAAAAATCCGAGCTATGGGTGTGAAGCAATGTTGTGCTAGTACATTTGATTGTGACCTGTTCTATTTTTTTACCTGAACATTTCTTAGAAAGGGCTGTACGTGAACTTAATGTTCTAGCAGAACTTATATATTGTGTTGTCTGTCTGCTTTCTTTGCACGTCATTCAATATATTTCCCCGTCATTGATAAAGACGATGAACCATTATGTACGAGTTCGTTGGTTTCAACATAGCCCTACCCGTAGTGATCCACTGCTTCCACCCTGATTGTGCTGCCTGCATGAAATTTTTGTATGCATGTTCAGTGTGCTATGATGTTCTATATGATTGTGTCAACTATATAAGTTTTTACTGAGCATCATCAATGCATATGGCTGAAAGATGTATTTATGAGTATCGACCGATGGGTCTCTCTCACACGCACACACACACACACACACGCACACAAACACACACACACGCACAAGTGGGACCCGTTGAATTATTTCTTCGCTCGTGACAGCTTTTAATTATGTTCCACTATACTCCAACTTTTTTCTGAAGTTCTTAATTGAGCTCAGTGACTTCAAAAAGTTGTACAGAAGCCTTGTTTGGGCCTTTCCGGCGTCGCTGAATGTGGGCTGAGTAGCCATGTAAGGTTGTACTATACTACACAGGCCTTTTTTCAACATCAGCAATGCAACTGGGCCGACAGTTGTACACAATCCGGGTCAACTTGTTATTCTCCGCCCCGCCGGGCTGCAAATCTTTCCTCGGAGGGATGCATTAGGCTTAACAAGAAAATGGGCTTTAAGAAATAATAAATGGGATGTAATTATAAAAACTGGGCAGTAACTATAAAAAAATGCACCAAACACGTAATTAGTTTAAAAATATATTATTTTTGGAATTTGGAAATTTTAATTTCATTACTTGTTGCGCGCGCAATATTTCGTTGGATTTTTCGTAATACAAATTTATTTTGAAATTATATTTAATCTGACTAGAAATTTCGGGATAAAATATTTCGGATCCCATGAAAATGTGGGAAATTTTATTGAATTCTGTTTTGAGTGGTTGATTGAAATTATTAATCGTTGTCCTAGCTAGAAAATGGGCCATACTTGTAACAAACTGTAAATGGGCTGTAGTAAATTCCATTAGAATTCAAAAATGGGTTGTACATTCTTACAAATCGCAAATGGGCTATAAGTTCTCTGCCACACACTTGTGGGCCTACTAAGGTGACGCGTCTCCTAAAAAAAGTAAGTTGACGCGTCTGCAAGGCTTTGTCAACTTATAGTCAACACACGGTTCTAGCAGCAGTGGTCGTTGGATGTCCATCCAACGGCCGTCGTGCTTCTTCAACCTCTGGTCTTCTTGCTCCAGCCGCCCAAACCAGCGCTGGTCATGCCGCATGCTCCTGCCTCCCATGGCCGGCTGTGCTGCCATGGAGGCCTCACCGCCCCCTACTATTCCCACCGCTGGCTAGGCCCTGCGATGACGGCAGCCTCACACCACAGCCGAACCAGTGAACCCTCATACTCCTCTCCGTGTGGGCATCCACTGCCATGTCTTCCCTGGCTCCGTGCCGTCCGATTCCTAGGCCTCTCCGTCATCCACCGCCCTGGTGCTCTCGGCGCGGAGTGGTCAACATGGTCAAGGAACGACTTCCATCGGAAGAGTACTGTACTTGGAGAGGCTGACAGCTGGGTCCACTGCCGCAGCAAGGAAGTGTCTCCTTATTACGCGGAAAATAATGTTTCCTCCACCTGACAGCAGGGACCCACCGGACGGGCCACCGTATTTCACGAAAAAATGATTCCCCCCTGACTGCCGGGACCCACCAGCTACATCTTTGCAAGCAAGGAAGTGCGTCCATATTAGGGCAAAAAAATGATTCGCCCCATGACTTCTGGGACCCACCAGCTACATCTTCGCAGGCAAGGAAGTGCCTGACAGTCGGGACCCACCTGGTCGAAGCGTATGTAGCGTTGTCATTCTGGTCGCGAATGTGTACGTACATACGATCGGTCGGTCTAGAGGCTACAACGATGAACCATGTGTTGGAAATATGCCCTAGAGGCAAAAATAAAATGGTTATTATTGCATTTCCTTGTTCATGATAATTGTCTGTTGTTCATGCTATAATTGTATTAACTGGAAACCGTAATACATGTGTGAATACATAGACCACAACATGTCCCTAGTGAGCCTCTAGTTGACTAGCTCGATGATCAACAGATAGTCATGGTTTCCTGACTATGGACATTGGATGTCAGTGATAACGGGATCACATCATTAGGAGAATGATATGATGGACAAGACCCAATCCTAAGCATAGCACAAGATCGTGTAGTTCGTTTGCTAGAGCTTTTCCAAATGTCAAGTATCATTTCCTTAGACCATGAGATTGTGCAACTCCCGGATACAATAGGAGTGCTTTGGGTGTGCCAAACGTCACAACGTAACTGGGTGGCTATAACGGTGCACTACGGGTATCTCCGAAAGTGTCTGTTGGGTTGGCACGAATCGAGACTGGGATTTTTGTCACATCCTAGCTAGTTCATGCATTAGAGTGTTGCATCATGTCTATTTTTCACAGAAACTTGAAATGGGGATGTCAGAAACCCCCAGCACCCCCCCCCCGAAACAACTAGGGTTTACTAAAATCCTTTTCAATGAACCTGAAATGCCCTCCATAAATGTTCACCATCTTTGGTTCTGGCCAAAACCTCTGCCAAAAATGGTTTCATATTTTTGGAGGCCATCTTGGATTTTTGCACAAGCCATAAGTATTTTTTTGGGCAATTTTAATCCTATAAATATTTTCAAATGCCCAAATAATCTTGAAGGTATTTTTAGGCTGTTGAGAATAATTTCAAAGGTGCCTCAGAATATTTTCAGGATTTTCCCAAATGAAATAGTATTTTTACTATTTCAAAACACAGAACAGAAATAAATAAATAAAAGAGGAAACAGAAAGCAGAAGGACTTACCTGGCAGCCCACCTGGCGGCCCAGCACTGTGCTGGCCCGCGCCAGTCCGCTGCCTGCTCTCGCCAGAGCAGGCAGAGAGGTGACGCCGGCGAGCGCGAGCTCGCCACGGCGCCACCTGCTTCCCGCCCTCGCCCGTGGATGCGCTGGACGAACCCCTCGACGCGCCCCGAGCCACTGGACACAGCCATTCTCCCCCGTCGCCTCTCCCTCGCCTTTCCCCCACCATGGCCGACGCCGCCGCAGCCACCTCGCCGGAGTAGCCGCGCCCACCGTCGACCTCGCGCCGTTCCACCGTGTCCAACAGCTCCGCCGTCGCCCGCTCCTTCGAGCAGGTCGAGCTCCGAGCGCTCGTTTGCCCCGAAGCCCCGCCTCCGACCTCGCCTTCGCCGCTCATCGTCGGAGATCCCCTCCGCCGTCGCCAGTGCAACAGCTCGCCTCTGACCTCGCCGTCCGCTCCGTCGCAACCGCCATGAGCATGGCCACCTTCCCATCCTCTCCTCTCTCCCTCTCGAGCTTCGCAGCCACTGCACGAAGCTCACCCGTACGCGCCGCCACACGAGCTCGTCGCCGACGAGGCTCCGGCCATCCAACGGCCGCACCACCGTGCCCATTAGCTCCACCGCACCGCCAGGAACCCGTAGCACCATCGCATGTCCCTCGCCGTGCTCTCTAGCAACGGATTCAACTATGCCCGTACCCCGGCAGCCGCACGGCTCGTCGCCGGCGTCGATTCCGGCGACCCCGAGCTCCACCACCACCACCAGTCGACGCGGTTCGCCCCCAGCTACACGTAGGTACCCTCCGCCGTCCATTTGGTCGCCGGAGAAGGGATCCCGCACTCCACCGCCGCGTTTGGACGTCGCCGGCAGCTAAACGCCGGCGAGTCAGCGTGGTTTGACCACAGGTTGACCCCCCCAGAGTCACTGACAAGTGGCGCCCGCCTGCTAATTAATCTGAGTTAGAGATTAAAATTAATCCTAATTAGCTAGTTACCTAACAGTGACACTAACACAGGGGACCCATACATCAGGTTTGACCTGGACGACCCCGTTGACCCGCTGACGTCACACTGACGTCAGGCTAACACAGTAAAGCATTATTGGAATTATTCTTATATTGGAAATTCCAGAAATTATCACAAACTTCAAAAAATCATAGAAAATAATCTATAGCTCAGAATGAAAAGATTTATATATGAAAAATGATCAGAAAAATCCATTCTATCCATCTGTACTGGTTTCATGCATGATTAAGCAAGTTAACCTACTGTTTTATACAGAACAAGATAAAGCACTAATATGGGCCATTTATGAACTTGGAATTTGAATCTTTGATTCAAAATAGTCCAAACCCATCTGGTCCTAGTTGCATTAGTCCAATACATCCATTTTGCCATGTCTCATGCATGCATCATATTGTTGCACTTGCTTGGTGTTGATTGTGCTTCGATGTGTTCATTGTGGTAGGTCCTGCCTCCGAGGATATTCACGAGTATCCAACTGAAGGGCAGTATCCCACCACCACTCCGTCAGGCAAGCAACCCATTGATCATTTCGATACAAACCCATCTTCTCGCTTCTGCTCTCGTTTACTGCATTAAGACAACGCGATTCAAACTGCTGTGTGTTGCGGTAGTTGAATACGATTTGGTAAAGGTATCGATGGGAGGCCATGTAGGAGTACATGGTGGGTTGTTTCATTGAGACCGTCCCTAAGAACTGAGATCTGTATGCGTGATTTAAGATTCAGCTACTACCACACATTGGGCCCGAAACCAATGGACCCCCTCGGCTTCTTAATCACCTTTGTCCTCTGTCCAGGAGTTGCACGTAGTTTCTGGTGTTTGTAGTAAGCTGGAGGCCGTGGACAGCGCTGACCAAGGGGTGGGCTGTGATGCGGTAGGCTCGTGGCACGGTGTACCGAGTCACCCGTTTGGTGTCCGGGAACCCTGCACACATCGTTTGGGGCCGTATGTGGAAACCTCGGCCGGACTCCCTGCGGATGGAACCTAAATAGGCGATAAACCTGGACTAGAGACTCGAGTGTTTAGGTAGGCTGTGGCCGACACCCACGTTGGGCTTCCGCTTGAAGGTTGCCGAGTACACGTCGTGTAGCGATGATAAGTGGTGAGAGCGTGTGTGACGAAGTACACCCCTGCAGGGTATAAAACTATTCGAATAGCCGCGTCCGCGGTAAAGGACTACTTGGTCGCTTATGCAGTTCATAGACAAGTAAATGGATACTACTAAAAGCCTCAAGATAAGTGTGAGTACCGCGGATGGCCCTCTCGTGGGACGACGAGGGAGGATCCACGGTGGAGTATTGAGATGGTGATTAGTGGACTCGTGTGCGAAAACTATTTCACAAGTGGTGTATCGTAGGATAGCTTAGCCAAGAGTCAAAGCTGGCTTGCTGCAATAACCCCACTACCTTCTTGAGAATGAACATGTATAGTAGGATCTGTTGTAAGACTTGCTGAGTACTTTTGTGCTCATGTTGCTTCAATTACTGTTTTCAGACGACAACACCGCCCCTTCTGATGGGTTCTACGTAGAACTCGACGACGACGAGTGACTTGCCACCCAGGTGGTGATCTAGGCTTGTGAAGGGCCTATGTAGATAGACAGGTTCGTCAAGCCTTCTTTCTTTCTAGTGTCTGTACCCAGACAGTTTGCTTCCGCATGTGCTTGTATGACTTGAGTGTCAGGTCATGTGACCCCTATCTGTATGAACAAGTTATGTAAGGCTCTCCGGAGCCCTTTAAATAAAGTTCTTTGAGTTGTAGAGTTTTGTTGTGATGCCATGTTGTATTTGCACATATCGAGCATACTGTGTGTATGTTTGAAATGCTTGGTATGTGTGGGATCCGACAATCTAGTTGTTTATCCTTGGCAGCCTCTCTTATGGGGAAATGTAGTCTAGTGCCTCCTTGAGCCATAGTAGTCCGCTACAGCCCGGTTCACCGGAGTCCTGCTAGCCCAGCACTACTGCTCTGGACACCTGACTGGCCGGCATATGATTCATATCGTTCCTGTGTCTGTCCCTTCGGGGAAATGTCACGCGGTGACATCCGGAGTCCTGCCTAGCCTGCTACAGCCCGGGTTCCCGGAGTCCTGTTAGCCCAGTGCTACAGCCCGGATTCACACGCTGCTGTCCGACACGTTCGATGTTGATTCATGTATGCCTGTCCCCATATGTTAGTGCCGCTTTGGGTTCACGACTAGCCATGTCGGCCCGGGTTCTCTGTCATATGGATGCTAGCGACATTGTCATATACGTGAGCCAAAAGGCGCAAACGGTCCCGGGCCATGGTAAGGCGACACCTGTGGGAGTACCGTGCGTGAGGCCGCAATGTGATATGAGGTGTTACAGGCTAGATCGGTGTGACTTGGAATCGGGGTCCTGACAGCGTTGGCATCAGAGCCGGTCTGCCTGTAGGTGCGATAAGCCAAACTGGTCGATGTCGAGTCTAGAAATGCTTTAGTTATATGTAGGGGAATTGATTGTGGGAGGGAACGTAAGGTGCTTTTACTCCTTTACCTCATGCCCTCTGATCTGAGTCATTCTCTTCTCATTCTACGTGGGTTAAGGACTAGGCTCTCTCCTCTCTATCAGGTTCACGTGTTACTAATCCGTAGTAACTTATAGGATGGTTGGTTCCATGCTTCGGTTCAGTCTCTACTATCCTAGTATGTTGTCGGTTGAACCAGAACCTTGACATGATGTTGTTGAGTGGTATTGCAAACTGTTGCGAATGTCTCAAATCCTTTTTCGAGCATTTACAGCCGTTATGCTGTCCGAATTCTCCTAGAAATACTAATGCCTTGCATTATTTCGTGCTTTCAGATGGCCACCCGTTCCCAGAATCAAGTGGTTCGTCTGACCCGGTGCATCGGCGTACCTGGTTACACGGCCATGCTTGTCCGAGTGATGGTTGAGACAGGCTATCATTGGTATCCCGAGTATACCGTCGAGGAGCAGTTTCGAGACTTTAATCAAAGTCAATATCTTTGCACAGTCAGGATTTACGCATCCTATCCTGGAGCCACTGAACCCCTCCATTGCTCTTATGGACTTGGGGTTACCATCGAGATGTCCGTGCAGGACGCAGCTTACTCAATGATGACTATCATGCGAGCCAGAACTGCCTTGCTTCAGAACACTGACTTCTGCTATATGCCAGCAGCACTCCCTGGGGCACAGGGGTACTATCAGGCCACTTACTGTGATTCTACCCATGAGGGCTCACTACTCCGTACCACCACCGAGATGCTTGAGGACAAGGACCGTGAGAATCGTGCCTTGCGAATGGAGCTCTTTAATGCTCGTGCTGATCACTGGGCCACTCTGACACGGTTTGCACCTGCCGTGCAAGCTGGGTTTATGGACATGAGGGACTTGTACCCCGTGCGATCTGGTCTGCCAGAATGTATGGAATGGTGTGATGTAGGAGGCATCACCCCTCCTCGTGGACCCCGTCTGCCACCGTTTGTTGGACCAAGGCCACACCCGAGTCCTTATGGACCGCAAGCTCCACAGGACCGACTGTTTCCAGATGATCATGTTCAGCTCCCAGGACATGGTGGTGACTTCTATGAGGATTACTACGGAGACGTATGAGTTGGTAGTAGTTCCACTAGTATTGTAATAGTTGTAATCTCCACAGTCCTGCGTGTCTTGTGGGATACAACTTGGTGTGTATCACGTTCCGGAGGTGTAGAAAAATAATGTATAGGAGCTTGGAATGCCCCTGATGAGATGTACCGTCTTTCATCGTAGTTGTACCTTAGCCTGGGCTTGTACTAAACTATGTATGGCGTGTATGACCATTGGTATATGTATGTTGCTATGTCACCATGTCATACTGATGATCATCTCTGCATTCCGTGCTATCCATTACATTCCGCATTTCCCTATCAAGACTTAGCCATCCTCGTCTAAACCGTTGCTTTGTTTCTCCTAGGATGGTTAACACCCGCAACAACCCTGTTGTCCAGGCGCAGGGTGAAGCCAATGCAGCCAGGGGGGAGAATCTGCCCCAACCGCCTTCACTGGCCGAAGTTATGCTGGAGGCAGAAAGAAACAAGCGTGAGACTAACCGCTTGCTAGAGTGAATTGAGCAGAATACTGCACGTCACCAGAGGAACGACCTGGTGTCCATCAATGACTTTATCAAGTTGTACTCACCGAAGTTTAATCATTCCGTTGAGCCCCTTGATGCGGATGATTGGCTTCGCAGTATCACCCATAAGCTACGTTCTGCCAACGTAGCCGAAGCGGATAAGGTTACCTACGCTGCCTATCACCTCGAAGGCCCTGCTAGCCTTTGGTGGGAAAACTTTGAGGCTATGCGCCCAGCTGGCCAAATCACTACTTGGGCTGAATTCAGTGAGGCTTTCCGTGAGCATCACATTCCGGAGGGTCTCATAGATCGTAAGCGGGAAGAATTCTGCAACTTCACCCAAGGCAGACTGACCGTGGATGCATACAGCCGTGAGTTTGGAAATCTAGCACGCTATGCTCCTGAAGAGGTATCCACCGACGCCAAGAAGCAGGCAAGGTTCCGCAAGGGACGTAGCCCTGAGCTTCACCGTGATCTTCGTCTGCATGAGTGCACCTCCTTCCAAAAGTTGGTCAATAAGGCCATCAGTGCCGAGACAGGACAGACTGACTATGACGCTACACGCAAGCACTCCCGCGATTTTGGTTCCTCATCCGGCTCCGGATCCCAGAAGCGCCGGGTCTGGATTCCAAACACTGCTCTGCCACCCAGGTTCACTCCGAGGCCATCCTTCGAGGCGCCTCGCCCCAACCAGCAGCATGCACCGCCCAAGGTCTATGGTGGCCCCGCTGCTAATGCTGCTCCACGCCCCAATATTGTGACATGCTTCAAGTGTGGAGAAACGGGTCACTATTTGTGTGAGTGCCCCCGAAACAACCTCAATCAACCTGGACAGTCCGTTGGCCGTGGTAAGCCCGCAGGAAAGACTTACTACGCCAAGCCAGCCACCACTTCACGTGGCCATGTCAACTACATTTCAGCTGAAGAAACCCATGAGGATCCCAACGTCGTCCTTGGTACGCTCCTTGTTAATTGCCATCCGGCAACTATTCTTTTCGATACTGGAGCATCTCATTCATTTATCTCTGAGAGCTATGCTCGATTACACAACACCACATTTTGTGACATGCCCACCTCCATGGTAATTCAAACTCCTGGTTCTAAGTGGCAAACCTCTAAGATAAGCCATGGAAATGAAATTCTTGTTGACAGATTGGTCTTCCTTGCATCACTAATAGCTCTCAAGTCCTCGGACATAAACATCATCTTGGGTATGGACTGGATGTCAGCTCATTATGCTAAGATTGATTGCTCCACTAGAACTGCTCAACTCACCCATCCGTCGGGCAAGACAGTCAACGTTTTGACCCGAGTGTCTAAGCGTCAGCTTTACTCATTAAATGCCAACCCTCTTCCAGACCTCGAAGATGTGCCGGTAGTCCGTGACTTCCCGGATGTCTTCCCTGAAGAACTGCCAGGTATTCCACCTGACAGGGATGTTGAGTTCGTGATAGACCTTGTTCCAGGAACCGTCCCAATCTCTAGAAGACCCTATAAGATGGCACCCCTAGAGCTAGCCGAGCTTAAGAAACAACTCGATGAGTCCTTGAAAAAGGGTTTCATCCGTCCTAGTTCTTCTCCGTGGGCTTGCCCCGTCCTCTTCGTCAAGAAGAAGGATGGTACGGATCGGATGGTTGTAGATTACCGACCCGTCAACCTAGTCACTATCAAGAACAAGTATCCGCTTCCCAGGATCAACGAGCTGTATGATCAGCTCACTGGATCCTCAGTCTTCTCTAAAATGGATTTGAGGTTGGTCTACCATCAAATCAAAATCAAGAACGGGGACATTCCCAAAACGGCCTTTGTTACTCGTTATGGCCAATACGAGTATACTGTCATGTCTTTCGGTTTAACCAATGCTCCAGCCACCTTCTCTCGGTTAATGAACTCAATCTTCATGGAGTATTTGGATAAATTCGTCGTAGTATACCTCGATGATATACTCATCTACTCCAAGAACGAGGCAGAACATGCCGAGCATTTAAGGCTAGTACTGACGAAAATTCGAGAGCATCGCCTTTATGCTAAATTCTCTAAGTGTGAATTCTGGTTGCCAGAAGTGACCTATCTAGGCCATGTAATCTCTGGTAAGGGTATTGCTGTCAATCCCGAGCGAGTTCAAGCCATCCTTGACTGGACTTCCCCTGAATCGGTTAAGCAAGTTCGGAGTTTCCTTGGCTTAGCGAGCTACTGCCGCCGCTTCGTCGAGAATTTCTCCAAGGTTGATAAACCTCTAACCGAACTCCTCAAGAAAGATAAAAAGTTCGAGTGGACCCAACAGTGCGAGTTCAGCTTCTAGGAACTGAAAAGACGCCTGACATCTGCCCCCGTACTCGTACCACCAGATTTTTCTAAGGACTTTGTTATCTATTGCGACGCCTCGCGACAAGGACTAGGTTGCATACTCATGCAAGATCGTCATGTGATTGCCTACGCTTCCCGACAGTTACGTCCACATGAGGATAATTATCCCACACATGATCTAGAGCTTGCAGCCGTAGTCCATGCACTCAAAACATGGCGACATTACCTTCTCGGTAATCGTTGCGAGATTTTCACCGACCACCAGAGTCTGAAATACATTTTCACCCAACCGGATTTGAATCTCAGGCAAAGACGTTGGGTCGAGTTGATCACAGATTACGACTTAGGAATAACTTACACCCCGGGCAAAGCCAATGTCATGGCTGATGCGCTAAGCCGTAAATCCTATTGTAACAACTTGATGTTACAACAAAGTCAACCACTTCTCCACGAGGAATTCTGTAAGCTTAACCTTCACATTGTTCCTCGAGGATTTCTATCCACCATGGTGGCGAAACCTACCCTTATGGATCAGATCATCAAAGCTCAGAAGGTAGATCCGGGAATCTCCCGTATTAAGAGAAACATCAAGAAAGGAGTTGCGGATTGTTTCTCCGTTGATGACCAAGGTGTTGTGTTCTTTGGAGACCGCCTAGTGGTTCCCAAGGTACGCAACCTGAGGCGATTGATCCTTAAGGAAGCTCATGAATCTCCTCTCACCATTCATCCCAGCAGTACTAAAGTGTATCAAGACCTACGCCAGAGGTTTTGGTGGACTAGGATGAAGAGAGAAATTGCTCAATACATTGCTAACTGCGACGTCTGCCGCCGTGTTAAAGCAGAGCATCAACGGCCTGCTAGCACCCTTCAGCCTCTGGCTATTCCTGAATGGAAATGTGATAAAATCGGTATGGATTTCATTACCGGGTTTCCCAGGACCAAGAGAGGGAATAATGCTATCTTCGTTGTTGTCGATCGTCTTTCCAAAGTAGCCCACTTCCTACCTGTTCGTGAGAGTATAACCGATAGCCAGCTAGCAGACTTGTACATCTCCCGAATAGTGTCTCTTCATGGTGTTCCATTGGAAATTAACTCAGACCGTGGAAGTATCTTCACCTCTCGATTTTGGGAAAGTTTCCAAAATGCAATGGGAACTCGTCTCTCTTTTAGCACCGCCTTTCACCCTCAATCAAGTGGTCAAGTAGAACGAGTTAATCAAATTCTGGAGGATATGCTCCGAGCTTCTGTCATCTCGTTTGGCATGGATAGGGAGAAATGCCTTCCATTCACCGAGTTCGCTTATAACAATAGTTACCAAGCTAGCTTGGGCAAAGCCCCTTTCGAGGTTCTCTATGGACGAAAATGTCGAACGCCTCTTAACTGGTCAGAAACCGGGGAAAGACAACTCTTTGGCCCGGATATGATTCAAGAAGCAGAAGAGCAGGTTCGCATTATTCATGAGAAATTGAAAACAGCCCAATCTCGCCAAAAGAGCCATTATGAACGCAAACATAAGGCTATGACTTTTGAGGTTGACGAGAAGGCTTACCTTCGGGTGACTCCTTTAAAGGGAACCCATCGATTCGGTATCAAAGGCAAATTGGCTCCTCGATACATTGGACCCTTTCGCATTCTTGCCAAGCGAGGAGAAGTTGCCTACCAATTGGAACTACCTCCGCATCTTTCCAAGGTTCATGACGTCTTCCACGTTTCTCAACTCAGGCGTTGCTTCTCGGATCCTATCCGTGGAGTGGACCACAAAACGCTTGATCTCCAAGATAATCTCACATACCGGGAGTATCCCGTTCGAATCCTTGATCAAGCCGAGCGTACCACTCGACGCCAAAACATCAAGTTTCTCAAGGTTCAATGGTCACACCATTCTGAGAAAGAAGCTACTTGGGAAAGGGAGGATCGTCTTCGACTTGAGTACCCCACCTTCTTCCCAACGGATCCTAAATCTCGGGACGAGATTCTTTTGAGTGGGGGTGAGTTGTCACATCCTAGCTAGTTCATGCATTAGAGTGTTGCATCATGTCTATTTTTCACAGAAACTTGAAATGGGGATGTCAGAAACCCCCAGCACCCCCCTGAAACAACTAGTGTTTACTAAAATCCTTTTCAATGGACCTGAAATGCCCTCCATAAATGTTCACCATCTTTGGTTATGGCCAAAACCTCTGCCAAAAATGGTTTCATATTTTTGGAGGCCATCTTGGATTTTTGCACAAGCCATAAGTATTTGCATTTGGGCATTTTTAATCCTATAAATATTTTCAAATGACCAAATAATCTTGAAGGTATTTTTAGGCTGTTGAGAATAATTTCAAAGGTGCCTCAGAATATTTTCAGGATTTTCCCAAATGAAATAGTATTTTTACTATTTCAAAACACAGAACAGAAATAAATAAATAAAAGAGAAAACAGAAAGCAGAAGGACTTACCTGGCAGGCCAGCACTGTGCTGGCCCGCGCCAGTCAGCTGCCTGCTCTCGCCAGAGTAGGCAGAGAGGTGACGCCGGCGAGCGCGAGCTAGCCACGGTGCCACCTGCTTGCCGCCCTCGCCCGTGGATGCACTGGACGAACCCCTCGACACGCCCGAGCCTCTGGACACCGCCATTCTCCCCCGTCGCCTCTCCCTCGCCTTTCCCCCACCATGGCCGACGCCGCCGCAGCCACATCGCTGGAGTAGCCGCGCCCACCGTCGACCTCGCGCCGTCCCACCGTGTCCAACAGCTCCGCCGTCGCCCGCTCCTTCGAGCAGGTCGAGCTCCGAGTGCTCGTTTGCCCCGAAGCCCCGCCTCTGACCTCGCCTTCGCCGCTCTCCGTCGGAGATCCCCTCCGCCGTCGCCACTGCAACAGCTCGCCTCCGACCTCGCCGTCCGCTCCGTCGCAACCGCCGTGAGCATGGCCACCTTCCCATCCTCTCCTCTCTCCCTCTTGAGCTCCGCAGCCACTGCACGAAGCTCACCCGTACGCGCCGCCGCACGAGCTCGTCGCCGACGAGGCTCCGGCCATCCAACGGCCGCACCACCGTGGCCATTAGCTCCACCGCACCGCCAGGAACCCGTAGCACCATCGCATGTCCCTCGCCGTGCTCTCTAGCAACGGATTCAACTACGCCCGTACCCCGGCAGCTGCACGGCTCGTCGCCGGCGTCGATTCCGGCGACCCCGAGCTCCACCACCACCACCAGTCGACGCGGTTCGCCCCCAGCTACACGTAGGTACCCTCCGCCGTCCATTTGGTCGCCGGAGGAGGGATCCCGCACTCCACCGCTGCGTTTGGACGTCGCCGGCGGCTAAACGCCGGCGAGTCAGCGTGGTTTGACCACAGGTTGACCCCCCCAGAGTCACTGACAAGTGGGGCCCACCTGCTAATTAATCTGAGTTAGAGATTAAAATTAATCCTAATTAGCTAATTACCTAACAGTGACACTAACACAGGGGACCCATACGTCAGGTTTGACCTGGACGACCCCGTTGACCTGCTGACATCACACTGACGTCAGGCTGACGCAGTAAAGCATTACTGGAATTATTCTTATATTGGAAATTACAGAAATTATCACAAACTTCAAAAAATCATAGAAAATAATCTATAGCTCAGAATGAAAAGATTTATATATGAAAAATGATCAGAAAAATCCATTCTATCCATCTGTACTGGTTTCATGCATGATTAAGCAAGTTAACCTACTGTTTTATACAGAACAAGATAAAGCACTAATATGGGCCATTTATGAACTTGGAATTTGAATCTTTGATTCAAAATAGTCCAAACCCATCTGGTCCTAGTTGCATTAGTCCAATACATCCATTTTGCCATGTCTCATGCATGCATCATATTGTTGCACTTGCTTGGTGTTGATTGTGCTTCGATGTGTTCATTGTGGTAGGTCCTGCCTCCGAGGATATTCACGAGTATCCAACTGAAGGGCAGTATCCCACCACCACTCCGTCAGGCAAGCAACCCATTGATCATTTCGATACAAACCCATCTTCTCGCTTCTGCTCTCGTTTACTGCATTAAGACAACGCGATTCAAACTGCTGTGTGTTGCGGTAGTTGAACCCACTTTCCTTTGCATGACCTGTCATTGCCATAGTAACTAGATGAAACCCACTAGCATGTGTAGGAGTTGATTGAGCCATGTTGTGTTCCTACAATGCTATGCTTGCTACGCTTAGAGTTGTGTCAGGTCTGGCTCATCAGGGTGATGAACTAGAGTGAAAGTGTCTGTGTCGATAATGAGAGTGAAGTGTTGAATACGATTTGGTAAAGGTATCGATGGGAGGCCATGTAGGAGTACATGGTGGGTTGTTTCATTGAGACCGTCCCTAAGAACTGAGATCTGTATGCGTGATTTAAGATTCAGCTACTACCACACATTGGGCCCGAAACCAATGGACCCCCTCGGCTTCTTAATCACCTTTGTCCTCTGTCCAGGAGTTGCACGTAGTTTCTGGTGTTTGTAGTAAGCTGGAGGCCGTGGACAGCGCTGACCAAGGGGTGGGCTGTGATGCGGTAGGCTCGTGGCACGGTGTACCGAGTCGCCCGTTTGGTGTCCGGGAACCCTGCACACATCGTTTGGGGCCGTATGTGGAAACCTCGGCCGGACTCCCTGCGGATGGCACCTAAATAGGCGATAAACCTGGACTAGAGACTCGAGTGTTTAGGTAGGCTGTGGCCGACACCCATGTTGGGCTTCCGCTTGAAGGTTGCCGAGTACACGTCGTGTAGCGACGATAAGTGGTGAGAGCGTGTGTGACGAAGTACACCCCTGCAGGGTATAAAACTATTCGAATAGCCGCGTCCGCGGTAAAGGACTACTTAGTCGCTTATGCAGTTCATAGACAAGTAAATGGATACTACTAAAAGCCTCAAGATAAGTGTGAGTACCGTGGATGGCCCTCTCGTGGGATGACGAGGGAGAATCCACGGTGGAGTATTGAGATGGTGATTAGTGGACTCGTGTGCGAAAACTATTTCACAAGTGGTGTATCGTACGATAGCTTAGCCGAGAGTCAAAGCTGGCTTGCTGCAATAACCCCACTACCTTCTTGAGAATGAACATGTATAGTAGGATCTGTTGTAAGACTTGCTGAGTACTTTTGTGCTCATGTTGCTTCAATTACTGTTTTCAGACAACAACACCGCCCCTTCTGATGGGTTCTACGTAGAACTCGACGACGACGAGTGACTTGCCACCCAGGTGGTGATCTAGGCTTGTGAATGGCCTATGTAGATAGACAGGCTTCGTCAAGCCTTCTTTCTTTCTAGTGTCTGTACCCAGACAGTTTGCTTCCGCATGTGCTTGTATGATTGTATGACTTGAGTGTCGGGTCATGTGACCCCTATCTGTACGAACAAGTTTTGTAAGGCTCTCCGGAGCCCTTTAAATAAAGTACTTTGAGTTGTAGAGTTTTGTTGTGATGCCATGTTGTATTTGCACATATCGAGCATACTGTGTGTATGTTTGAAATGCTTGGTATGTGTGGGATCCGACAATCTAGTTGTTTATCCTTGGCAGCCTCTCTTATGGGGAAATGTAGTCTAGTGCCTCCTTGAGCCATAGTAGTCCGCTACAGCCCGGTTCACCGGAGTCCTGCTAGCCCAGCACTACTGCTCTGGACACCTGACTGGCCGGCATGTGATTCATATCGTTCCTGTGTCTGTCCCTTCGGGGAAATGTCACGCGGTGACATCCGGAGTCCTGCCTAGCCTGCTACAGCCCGGGTTCCCGGAGTCCTGTTAGCCCAGTGCTACAGCCCGGATTCACACGCTGCTGACCGACACGTTCGATGTTGATTCTTGTATGCCTGTCCCCATACGTTAGTGCCGCTTTGGGTTCACGACTAGCCATGTCGGCCCGGGTTCTCTGTCATATGGATGCTAGCGACATTGTCATATACGTGAGCCAAAAGGCGCAAACGGTCCCGGGCCAAGGTAAGGCGACACCCGTGGGAGTACCGTGCGTGAGGCCGCAATGTGATATGAGGTGTTACAGGCTAGATCGGTGTGACTTGGAATCGGGGTCCTGACAATTTGTCACTCCGTATGACGGAGAGGTATCTCTGGGCCCACTCAGTAATGCATCATCATAATGAGCTCAATGTGACCAAGTGTTTGGTCACGGGATCATGCATTACGGTACGAGTAAAATGACTTGCCTGTAACGAGATTGAACAAGGTATTGGGATACCGACGATCGAATCTCGGGCAAGTAACGTATCGATTGACAAAGGGAATTGTATACGGGATTGATTGAATCCTCGACATCGTGGTTCATCTGATGAGATCATCGTGGAACATGTGGGAGCCAACATGGGTATCCAGATCCCGCTATTGGTTATTGACCGGAGAGTCGTCTCGGTCATGTCTGCATGTCTCCCAAACCCGTAGGGTCTACACACTTAAGGTTCGGTGACGCTAGGGTTGTAGAGATATTAGTATGCGGAAATCCGAAAGTCGTTCGGAGTCCTGGATGAGATCCCGGACGTCACGAGGAGTTCCGGAATGGTCTAGAGGTAAAGATTTATATATGGAAAGTCCTATTTTGGCCACCGGAAAATGTTCGGGATTTTTCGGTATTGTACCGGGAAGGTTCTAGAAGGTTCCGAAGTGGGGCCCACCTGCATGGGGGGACCCACATGAACGTGGGTAGTGGGGCCAAGGGCCCACACCCCTGGTCAAGGCGCACCAAGATCCCACCTTAGAAGGAATAAGATCATATCCCGAAGGGATAAGATCAAGATCCCTAAAAAGGGGGGATAACAATCGGTGGGGAAGGGAAATGATGGGATTTCTTTCCCCCACCTTTGCCAACACCCCAATGGACTTGGAGGGCAAGAAAACAGCCCCCTCCACCACTATATATAGTGGGGAGGCGCATGGGAGCAGCACCCCAAGCCCCTGGCGCCTCCCTCTCCCTCCCGTGACACCTCTCCCTCTCGCTGAGCTTGGCAAAGCCCTGCCGAGATCCCCGCTACTTCCACCACCATGCCGTCGTGCTGCTGGATCTCCATCAACCTCTCCCTCCCCTTGCTGGATCAAGAAGGAGGAGATGTCTTCCCAACCGTACGTGTGTTGAACGCGGAGGTGCCGTCCGTTCGGTGCTCGGTCATCGGTGATTTGGATCACGACGAGTACGACTCCATCAACCCCGTTCACTTGAACGCTTCCGCTCGCGATATACAAGGGTATGTAGATGCACTCTTTTTCGTCTCGTTGCTAGAAGACTCCATAGATTGTTCTTGGTGATGCGTAGAAAAATTTGAATTATTGATACGTTCCCCAACAGTGGCATCATGAGCCAGGTCTATGCATAGATTCTATGCACGAGTAGAACAGAAAGTAGTTGTGGGCGATGATTTGTTCAATTTGCTTGCCGTTACTAGTCTTATCTTGATTCGGCGGCATTCTGGGATGAAGCGGCCCGGACCGACCTTACACGTACTCTTACGTGAGACAGGTTCCACCGACTGACATGCACTTGATGCATAAGGTGGTGAGCGGGTGGTTGTTCTCCACCACTTTAGTTGGATCAGATTCGATGAAAAGGGTCCTTATGAAGGGTAAATAGCAATTGGCATATCACCGTTGTGGCTTTTGCTTAGGTAAGAAACGTTCTTGCTAGAAACCCATAGCAGCCACGTAAAACATGCAACAACAATTAGAAGACGTCTAACTTGTTTTTGCAGGGTATGCTATGTGATGTGATATGGCCAAAAGGATGTGATGAACTATATATGTGATGTATGAGATTGATCATGTTCTTGTAATAGGAATCATGACTTGCATGTGGATGAGTATGACAACCGGCAGGAGCCATAGGAGTTGTCTTAATTTATTGTATGACCTGCATGTCAATGAAAACGCCATGTAATTACTTTACTTTATTGCTAACCGTTAGCCATAGTAGTAGAAGTAATAGTTGGCGAGACAACTTCATGAAGACACGATGATGGAGATGATGGTGTCATGCCGGTGACGAAGGTGATCATGCCGCGCCTCGAAGACAGAGATCAAAGGCGCAAGATGATATTGGCCATATCATGTCACTTTATGATTTGCATGTGATGTTTGTCATGTTTACCTCTTATTTTCTTAGAACGCCGGTAGCATAAATAAGATGATCCCTCACTAAAATTTCAAGAGATATGTTCCCCCTAACTGTGCACCATTGCGAAGGTTCGTTGTTTCGAAGCACCACATGATGATCGGGTGTGATAGATTCTAACGTTCGCATACAACGGGTGTTGACGAGCCTAGCATGTACAGACATGGCCTCGCAACACAAGCAAAACACTTAGGTTGACTTGACGAGCCTAGCATGTACAGACATGGCCTCTGAACACAAGAGACCGAAAGGTCGAACATGAGTCGTATAGTAGATACGATCAACATGGAGATGTTCACCGATGATGACTAGTCCGTCTCACGTGATGATCGGACACGGCCTAGTCGATTCGGATCATGTATCACTTAGATGACTAGAGGGATGTCCATCTAAGTGGGAGTTCATTAAATAATCATATGAACTTAATTATCATGAACATAGTCCAAAAGTCTTTGCAAATAATGTTGTAGCTTACGCTTTAGTTCTACTAAGATATGTTCCTAGAGAAAATTTAGTTGAAAGTTGATAGTAGCAATTATGCGGACTAGGTCCGTAAACTGAGGGTTGTCCTCACTGCTGCATAGAAGGCTTATGTCCTTAATGCACCGCTCGGTGTGCTGAACCTCGAGCGTCGTTTGTGGATGTTGCGAACATCTGACATACACGTTTTGATGACTACGTGATAGTTCAGTGCGTAATGTTGAACGGTTTAAAATTGTGGCACCAAAGTCGGTTTTGAAACGTCGCAGCACATATGAGATGTTCCAAAGAGTGAAATTGGGATTTCAGACTAGTGCCCACGTCAAGAGGTATGAGACCTCTACAAGTTTCTTAAGCCTGCAAACTAAGGGAGATAAGCTCAATCGTTGAGCATGTGCTCAGATTGTCTGAGTACTACAATCACTTGAATCGAGTGGGAGTTAATCTTCCAGATGAGATAGTGATGGTTCTCCATAGTCACTGCCACCAAGCTATTAGAGCTTCGTGATGAACTATAACATATCAGGGATAGACATGATGATCCTTGAGCAACTCGCGATGTTTGACACCGCGAAAGTAGAAATCAAGTAGGAGCATCAACTGTTGATGGTTAGTAAAACCACTAGTTTCTAGAAGGGCAAGGGCAAGAAGGGATACTTCATGAAACAGCAAATCAGTTGCTGCTCTAGTGAAGAAACCCAAGGTTGAACCCAAACCCAATACTAAGTGCTTCTGAAATGAGGGGAACGGTCACTGAAGCAGAACTACCCTAGATACTTCATAGATGAGAAGGCTGGCAAGGTCGACAGAAGTATATTGGATATACATTATATTAATGTGTACTTTACTAGTACTCCTAGTAGCACCATGGTATTAGATACCGATTCGGTTGCTAAGTGTTAGTAACTCGAAATAAAAGCTGCGGAATAAACGGAGACTAGCTAAAGGTGAGATGACGATATGTGTTGGAAGTGTTTCCAAGGTTGATGTGATCAAGCATCGCATGCTCCCTCTACCATCGAGATTGGGGTTAAACCTGAATAATTTTTATTTGGTGTTTGCATTGAGCATAGACATGATTGGATTATGTTTATCACAATACGGTTATTCATTAAAGGAGAATAATGGTTACTCTGTCTATTTGAATAATACCTTCAATGGTCTTGCACCTACAATGAATGGTTTATTGAATCTCGATCGTAGTGATACACATGTTCATGCCAAAAGATATAAGATAGTAATGATAGTACCACATACTTGTGGCACTGCCACTTGAGTGATATTGGTATAAAATGCATGAAGAAGCTCCATGTTGATGGATCTTTGGACTCACTCGTTTTTGAAAAGATTGAGACATGCGAACCATGTCTATTAGTATATATGCATGAAGAAAGTCCATACAGATGGAACATTTGGACTCACTTGATTTTGAATCACTTGAGACATGCAAATCATACCACATGGGCAAGATGACTGAAAGGCCTCGTTTTCAGTAAGATGGAACAAGAGAGCAACTTGTTGGAAGTAATACATTTGATGTGTGCAGTCCAATGAGTGCTGAGGCACGCAGTGGATATCGTTATGTTCTTACTTCACAGATGATTTGAGTAGATGCTGAGAATATTTACTTGATGAAACACATGTCTAAATTATTGTAAGGTTCAAGTAATTTCAGAGTGAAGTTGAAGATCGTCGTGACAAGAGGATAAAATGTCTGTGATATGATCATAGAGATGAATATCTGAGTTACGAGTTTGGCACACAATTAAGAAATTGTGGAAATTGTTTCACGACTAATACCGCCTGGAACACCATATTGTGATGGTGTGTCCGAACATCATAACTGCACCCTATCGGATATGGTGCATACCATGATGTCTCTTATCGAATTACAACTATCGTTTATGGGTTAGGCATTAGAGACAACCGCATTCACTTTAGATAGGGCACCACACAATTCCGTTGAGACGACACCGTATGAACTATGGTTTAGAGAAACCTAAGCTGTCGTCTCTTAAAAGTTTGGGGCTGCGACGCTTATGTGAACAAGTTTCAGGCTGATAAGCTCGAACCCAAAGTGGATAAATGCATCTTCATAGAATACCCAAAACAGTTGGGTATACCTCCTATTTCAGATCTGGAAGCAAAAGTGATTGTTTCTAGAAACGGGTCCTTTCTCGAGGAAAAGTTTCTCTCGAAAGAATTGAGTGGGAGGATGGTGGAGACTTGATGAGGTCATTGAACCGTCACTTCAACTAATGTGTAGTAGGGCACAGGAAGTTGTTCCTGTGGCACCTTCACCAATTGAAGTGGAAGTTTATGATAGTGATCATGAAACTTCAGATCAAGTCACTACCAAACCTCATAGGACGACAAGGATGCGTACTACTTTAGAGTCGTACGTAATCCTGTCTTGGAAGTCATGTTGTTGGACAACGATGAACCTATGAGCTGTGGAGAAGTGATGGTGGGCCCGGATTCCGACGAATGGCTCGAGGCCATAAAATCTGAGAGAGGATCCATGTATAAAAACAAAGTGTAGACTTTGGAAGAACTACTTGATGGTCGTAAGGCTGTTGGGTGCAGATGGATTTTAAAAGGAAGACAGATAATGATGGTAAGTGTCACCATTAAGAAAGCTCGACTTGTCGTTAAGATGTTTTCCGTCAAGTTCAAGGAGATGACTGTGATGAGACTTTCTCACTCGTAGCGATGCTAAGAGTCTATTGGAATTATATTTAGCAGTTACTGCATTATTTATGAAATCTTGAAGATAGGATGTCAAAACATTGTTTCCTCGACGATTTTCTTGAGGAAAGGTTGTATGTGATACAACCAGAAGGTTTTGTCAATCCTGAAACATGCTAACAAGTATGCAAAGCTCCAGCAATCCTTCTAAGGATTGGAGTAAGCATCTCGGAGTTGGAATGTACGCTTTGATGAGATGATCAAAGATTTTGGGTTTTTACAAAGTTTATGAGAAACTTGTATTTCCAAAGAAGTGAGTGGGAGCACTATAGAATTTCTGATGAGTATATGTTGTTGACATATTGTTGATCGGAAATGATGTAGAATTTCTGGAAAGCATCCAGGGTTATTCGAAAAGTGTTTTTCAATGGAAAACCTGGATTAAGCTACTTGAACATTGAGCATCAAGATCTATAAGGATAGATCAAAACGCTTGATAGTACTTTCAAATGAATGCATACCGTGATAGGATTTTGAAGGAGTTCAAAATAGATCAGCAAAGAAGGAGTTCTTGGCTGTGTTACAAGGTGTGAGTATTGAGTGAGACTCAAGACCTGACCACGGCAGAAGAGAGAGCAAGGACGAAGGTCGTCCCCTATGCTTTAGACGTAGGCTCTACAGTATGCTATCCTGTGTACTGCACCTGAAGTGTGCCTTGCCATGAATTAGTCAAGGGGTACAAGAGTGATCCAGGAATGGATCACATGACAGCGGTCGAACTTATCCTTAGTATTAAGTGGACAAAGGAATTTTCTCGATTATGGAGGTGGTAAAAGAGCTCGTCGTAAACGGTTACATCGATGCAAACTATGACACTAATCCGGATGACTCTGAGTAGTAAACCGGATTTGAATAGTAGAGCAGTTATTTGGAATAGCTCCAAGTAGCGCGTGGTAGCTACATCTACAAGATGACATAGAGATTTGTAAAGCACACACGGATCTCAATGTTGCAGACCCGTTGACTAAAACCTCTCTCGTAAGCATAACATGATCAAACCCTAGAACTCATTGAGTGTTAATCACATGGTGATGTGGACTAGATTATTGACTCTAGTAAACTCTTGGGTATTAGTCACATGGCGATGTGAAATTTGAGTGTTCATCACATGGTGATGTGAACTAGATTATTGACTCTAGTGCAAGTGGGAGACTGTTGGAAATATGCCCTAGAGGCAATAATAAAATGGTTATTATTGCATTTCCTTGTTCATGATAATTGTCTGTTGTTCATGCTATAATTGTATTCACTGGAAACAGTAATACATGTGTGAATACATAGACCACAACAAGTCCCTAGTGAGCCTCTAGGTTACTAGCTCGTTGATCAACAGATAGTCATGGTTTCCTGACTATGGACATTGGATGTCATTGATAACGGGATCACATCATTAGGAGAATGATGTGATGGACAAGACCCAATCCTAAGCATAGCACAAGATCGTGTAGTTCGTTTGCTAGAGCTTTTCCAAATATCAAGTATCATTTCCTTAGACCATGAGATTGTGCAACTCCCGGATACCATAGGAGTGCTTTGGGTGTGCCAAACGTCACAACGTAACTGGGTGGCTATAAAGGTGCACTACGGGTATCTCCGAAAGTGTCTGTTGGGTTGGCACGAATCGAGACTGGGATTTGTCACTCCATATGACGGAGAGGTATCTCTGGGCCCACTCGGTAATGCATCATCATAATGAGCTCAATGTGACCAAGTGTTTGGTCACGGGATCATGCATTACAGTACGAGTAAAGTGACTTGCCGGTAACGAGATTGAACAAGGTATTGGGATACCGACGATCGAATCTCGGGCAAGTAACGTACCGATTGACAAAGGGAATTGTATACAGGATTGATTGAATCCTCAACATCGTGGTTCATCCGATGACATCATCGTGGAACATGTGGGAGCCAACATGGGTACCTAGATCCCGCTGTTGGTTATTGACCGGAGAGTCGTCTCGGTCATGTCTGCATGTCTCCGGAACCCGTAGGGTCTACACACTTAAGGTTCGGTGACGCAAGGGTTGTAGAGATATTAGTATGCGGAAATATGAAAGTCATTCGGAGTCCCGGATGAGATCCCGGACGTTACGAGGAGTTCCGGAATGGTCCGGAGGTAAAGATTTATATATGGGAAGTCCTATTTTGGCCACCGGAAAATGTTCGGGATTTTTCGGTATTGTACCGGGAAGGTTCTAGAAGGTTCCGAAGTGGGGCCCACCTGCATGGGGGGACCCACATGAACGTGGGTAGTGGGGCCAAGGCCCCACACCCCTGGTCAAGGCGCACCAAGATCCCACCTTAGAAGGAATAAGATCATATCCCGAAGGGATAAGATCAAGATCCCTAAAACGGGGGGATAACAATCGGTGGGGAAGGGAAATGATGGGATTTCTTTCCCCCACCTTTGCCAACGCCCCAATGGACTTGGAGGGCAAGAAACCAGCCCCTCCACCCCTATATATAGTGGGGAGGCGCATGGGAGCAGCACCCCAAGCCCCTGGCGCCTCCCTCTCCCTCCCGTGACACCTCACCCTCTCGCTGAGCTTGGCGAAGCCCTGCCGAGATCCCCGCTGCTTCGACCACCACGCCGTCGTGCTGGTGGATCTCCATCAACCTCTCCCTCCCCTTGCTGGATCAAGAAGGAGGATACGTCTTCCCAACCATACGTGTGTTGAACGCGGAGGTGCCGTCCGTTCGGCGCTCGGTCATCGGTGATTTGGATCACGACGAGTACGACTCCATCAACCCCGTTCACTTGAACGCTTCCGCTCGCGATCTACAAGGGTATGTAGATGCACTATTTTCCCTCTCGTTGCTAGAAGACTCCATAGATTTTTCTTGGTGATGCATAGAAAAATTTGAATTATTGCTACGTTCCCCAACACCATGGCCGTGTAAGGAAGGGCACGTGTCGTAGTAGAGGCGCACACGTAGCGTGTCACGTAGTCCCGTTAATATCGTGTACACGTACGTACAGCGGCCAGAGTGCAAGAAAGTAAATACGGCCACGTACGTACATACTGGCGGGGTCTCGAACGCCTACTCGCGCATACGTACGGCCAGGGCTCGTGTACATGGCTGGGTCAGAACGGAGAAACTGCGTCGTCGTGTTCATGGGGAGGCAACGGAATGCGTCGTGTTCATCGGGAGGCAACGAAATATGTCGTGTTCATCGGGAGCCAACCGGCTTGGACGGAACAGCCGATCGAAACGAGGCCTGGCGTACCGTAACGGAGGAAACGGCCTTGTGTTCGACTGGCCACGGTCGAAACGGGATCCTGTTCTTCGGGAGGGGTCTGGCGTACCGCAAAACGGAGGAAACAGACTTCTCTTGGACCTCCTATGGTCGCAACGGGGTCCTGTTGATCGGGAGGGGTGTGGCGTACCGCAAAACGGAGGAAACGGACATGTGTTGGAGCGTTACGGTCGAAACGGGGGTCCTGTTCATCGGGAGGGGTGTGGCGTACCACAAAACGGGACTCCACGGGATACTGTTCATCTCCACCGTCGACCTCCTCCAGCCTCCACGGGCTACTATTCATCCACCGTCGACCTCCTCCAGCCTCCACCTGCGTCTGTTCATCCACGGGCTCCTGTTCATCCAGCCTCCACCGCTCCTCCACCGGCCACTGTGCAACTAGCCCTCTCCACGGGGTCCTGTTCAACCACCCCTACACGGGCTACTGTTCATCCAGCCCTCCACCAGCTTACTGTTCAACCAGCCCTCCATGGGGTCCTGTTCATCCAGCCATCCACGGGGTCCTGTTCATCCACCCCCAACCGGCTTGATCGATCGGGGTCCTGTTCATCTAGCGGCAACGGCCTCTACTACCACGGGGTCCTATTCATCCAACCCCCCACCAGGAACTGTTCATCCAAACCCCCCAACAACGCTCACTGTTCATCCATAGGCAGCATCAATTGGCTTCAGTTAGCAGCAGTAGCGAAGAAATCGCTCGATCGGGTTCAGTTAACAGCCATCGACCGATCGCTCACGTTTAGTAACGCGTAGCCTGCAGTGCAATCGCTCGGGTTCAGTAGGCAAATGCCTCACTCGGGTTTAGTTATAACCCAACGCCTCGCACCCACGCGCGTACGTGTACAAGAGAAACATGCATCGCTCGGCCCCCGACGACCCACCGTAACCGAGAACTCCATGATATTTTCCTTGCCCTTGCTTCTACCATGGTTTTTTCCGTCATGGCCAGCCCAAAGAATGTTATGCAGCTGCGTCTCAGGCCCGCCTAGGATGAAAGGCCCATTTTCTGTCATGATTTTTCGTCATAGAAGCAGGAGCCCACCACATCTATGATGATACCGGGTTTTGTCACAATTATCGTCATAGAAGTGTCAAAAGCATGACACACAAAAAATTCGTTCGGCCCAACATGTCACGGATGTGTCTTTTTTTTGTAGTGCCTTCTCCATAGTCTATGGTGCAGAAGCGATGCTCCCCACGGAACTCATATACGGGTAATCTCGGGTACTTGCCTACGACGAAGTAGCACAACAGCACTCAAGGAAGATCGTCTTCGGGCTGCTGTGTGTGCTGCAGGCTACCAGCAAGCTTTGCACCGCTATCATAGCCGCAAGGTTCATGCCCGGAGCCTTGAGGAAGGCGACCTTGTCCTTCGGCGCGTTCAATCCGCCAAGGGTACAAACAAGTTGACGCCGAAGTGGGAAGCCCCTTATCGGGTAGTACGAGTCACTAGACATGGCGCAGTCCGACCGGAGACCGAAGATGCCATTCAAATGCAAAACTCATGGAATATTGAGCATCTTCGCAAGTTCTACCCATAAGGCATGGTTGCCGGGCCTTGCCCCGGCAACCTGTTTTGTACAAGCATAGTCTCCAAGACTTGTAACCCTTTGTAGAAAGCCAGGCACAGACCCTGTGCACAGCTGAATAAAACCAAGTGTTTTTCCAAACTTGCATGCATGTTTTCTTACCTTATTGAAGCTTGATTTTGATATTGTTACACTGGTTTTAGAAAAAATGACTAACATACCGTCAAAGGCTTCATGCTACCTTCTATGTTATTCCGATAAAAACAGAAGGATCCCTCGCGAGCAACTTTCCCGCGGGGTGGAGATGGAGACGGACTCGCCTATTTGGTCCTACGACGGCTCTTCCTTATCTAAGTGATAAGAACTACATCAAAGAAAGATAAGTTTTTTCGTTTTAAATTTCCCCGTCACTACATGTTACGCTTACGTATGAGAAACCTGCAAGCAAGAGAACCTTGCCACGTTTAACATTCGCGCTCCTGTCCTTGCCTCGAGTCCGCTCGATAGGATTGGTTGTAGCTACGTTTTTTTCTATCATTCACGCTCCTATCCTTGCTTTGAGTCCACTCAATAGGATCAGCCGTAGTCATGTTTGAGAAATACCAGCGAGGAACCGACCTCTATTCACGCGCCTAACTCGCTTCGAGTCTACTCAACGAAGATTGGTAGTAGCTGCGTTGGAGGCCGGCAAGAGGATTGCCGGAAACCTTTCTTACAAAATGTGTTGAGGGCAGGTCCTTCAAAACAATAGAAGCATACACAAATTCCTATAAAGTTTCTTCTTTTAATTTGCGTGGGACAAACAAGTACACATCTTACAAGTGCTGACATGGATGGGTGAATACTTAAATTCCATTCAAACACGGCAAAATGCTCACATTTTATTAAACTAAAAAGAAAAGTGCTCTGTAATGCCTTTCTTGTCCCTCTCCTCCTAGGGTTTACATCAAGAGTAAGGAGGGAAAAGGAGCAACTGGGCAGAAGCCCAGCCTGACCCCGTCAGGACTAGAGGGACGTAGCTCGACAAGATCGGGAGAGCGTTGCCCCGGCAGGAAGGATGAAGCCAGGACGGAGGAAGCGGCTAGGCAATGCGCTGGTCACCCCCAACAGGACTAGCGAGACGCAGCTCAATACAGACACCGGCAGGGAAGACGAAGCCGGAGTCCAGCTGGAAGTGGCGGTGGCATCCAAGACCAAGCACCCCCAGAAAAAGCTCTGTCGGGGTCCAGCTACAGATGATGGTGCTGCCGGTGCCCAGTTGTTGACGATAGTGCCGCTGACATTTAGCTGGAGTCTGAGTCGCCGTCTTCAGACTTGACGTCCGGGGACTCGCTGTCATTGTCTTCACCATCCGTGTCCTCCTTGTCGATGTCGCTCGAGGAGGATCTTTCATCATCACTCGTGCTTTCTACGCCGCACCCAAGACGAGCGCCTGAACGCCCGAAAACCTTGATGGAGAGCATGTTGGACTCCACCAGCTTAAAGCGAAGGATATGTCCCTCTGCAAGATAGTGGGCGTGGGCAAAAGTTTTCCACCCACGCCTAAGGAGAATGATGCGGGGCGTGGGGAACTCCATGTTCACCCACATAGCGCCATTGCAGCAGCCGCTCATGCGCAACCGCAGCCCCAATGGCTGGTCGACTTCCATCACTCCGGCAAAGGTACGGGGTCGTAGGCGACTGCAGGGAGGATCATGCAGCTTGACGATGAACTCAAGCGTCGTGTCCCCCTCATGGCCTTCTGCTGGAGGTGGAGCAGTTGGAGGAGAAATGACGAGTGCGCCGCTCCGTCCGCCTCAACCGTGGGCGCTGCGTCGACCACAACCTCACCCCGTGGCTCCGCCTCACGCACTGGAGCGAGCTTCTACAGCCGCGGCCCAGGGCAAGGCGTGGTTTCAAGGAGAAGCTCTCACCACCATGGCCGAAGCACGAGCCCGGCCTCTTCCTCTCGCCATGGCAGAAGACAGGAGCAAGGAAGGAGAAGTAGGAGGAAGTAGATGAGCATCGCTGCCCTCGCACACCTCCTTTTATAGCGGAGACGAGGGAGGCTGGCTCTTCACCACTCGGGGGTAACCGCCCCGCTCCACTACTCCGGCTCTCTGCACCCCTGGGTGGCGTCTTGCTCCATCAACTACCCCACTACACCAATCCGAAGCACTGCGTCTTCTGCCAAGGCGCACGTTCTCAAACCCTACTCATCCAGCACCTACCCCATGCAATGTATGCAGCGCGCGTGGCGGAAATGGCAGAAGTCAAGGGCGAACTAAAGGTAAAATATTAGTTACCGTGACTCACGCTCGGGTGCCCTAATGGCATCCTATGGGTTTGGGCACCCCTGGTCCCTTTTGATGCAGATGGTGCGCATCGCCTGAGCGCCAGAGATATCAGGGTAAGACTGGGGGCTGACTCAGGTCCAGATTAATGAAGAAGCAAAGAAGATCTCAAGACATGACGCTGTCCCCGGCAAGATCGATATGTATGCGTGTGCATTTGTTGGGCCTACTGATACGTCCATTTTGCATCATGCTTTTATATCGATATTTATTGCATTATGGGCTGTTATTACACATTATGTCACAATTTTATTATGCCTATTCTCTCTTATTTTACAAGGTTTACATGAAGAGGGAGAATGCCGGCAGCTGGAATTCTGGGCTGGAAAAGGAGCAAATATTAGAGACCTATTCTGCACAACTCCAAAAGTCCTGAAACTCCACTGAAGTTATTTTTGGAAATAATAAAAACTACTAAGCGAAGAAAAAACCAGAGGGGACCCACACCCTGGGCACGAGGGTGGGGGCGCGCCCTACCCCCCTGGGCGCGCCCCCTGCCTCATGGGCCCCCCTGGTGGCCCTCCGGTGCCCATCTTCTGCTATATGAAGTCTTTCGTCTGAAGAAAAATCATAAGCAACCTTTCGGGACGAGACTCCGCCGCCACGAGGCAAAACCTTGGCGGAACTATTCTAGGGCTCTGGCGGAGCTATTATGCCGGGGACACTTCCCTCCGGGAGGGGGAAATCATCGCCATCGTCATCACCAACGCTCCTCTCATCGGGAGGGGGCCAATCTCCATCAACATCTTCACCAGCACCATCTCCTCTCAAACCCTAGTTCATCTCTTGTATCCAATTCTTGTCTCTAAGTCTGAGATTGGTACCTGTAGGTTGCTAGTAGTGTTGATTACTCCTTGTAGTTGATGCTAGTTGGTTTATTTGGTGGAAGATCATATGTTCAGATATTATATGCATATTAATACTCCTCTGATTATGAACATGAATATGCTTTGTGAGTAGTTACGTTTGTTCTTGAGGACATGGGAGAAGTCTTGCTATTAGTAGTCATGTGAATTTGGTATTCGTTCGATATTTTGATGAGATGTATGTTGTCTCTCCTCTAGTGGTGTCATGTGAACGTCGACTACATGACACTTCACCATTGTTTGGGCCTAGAGGAAGGCATTGGGAAGTAATAAGTAGATGATGGGTTGCTAGAGTGGCAGAAGCTTAAACCCTAGTTTATGCGTTGCTTCGTAAGGGGCTGATTTGGATCCATATGTTTCATGCTATGGTTAGGTTTACGTTAATACTTCTTTTGTAGTTGTGGATGCTTGCAATAGGAGTTAATCATAATTGGGATGCTTGTCCAAGTAAGGACAGCACCCAAGCACCGGTCCACCCACATATCAAATTATCAAAGTACCAAACGCGAATCATATGAATGTGATGAAAACTAGCTTGACGATAATTCCCATGTGTCCTTGGGAGCATTCCTTCATAAGAAATTGTCCAGGCTTGTCCTTTGCTACCTTGCTGCACTTTATTTAATTTTGTTACTTGTTGCTCGTTACAAATTATCTTATCACAAAACTATCTGTTACCTCTAATTTCAGTGCTTGCAGAAAATACCTTGCTGAAAACTGCTTGTCATTTCCTTCTGCTCCTCGTTGGGTTCGACACTCTTACTTATCGCAAGGACTACGATAGATCCCCTACACTTGTGGGTCATCAAGACTCATTTCTGGCGCCATTGCCGGGGAGTGAAGCGACTTTGGTAGGTGGAATTTGGTAAGGGAAAACTTATATAGTGTGCTGAAATTTACTGTCACTTGTTACTATGGAAAAGAATCCTTTGAGGGGCTTGTTCGGGGTATCTTCACATCGACCAGTAGAGCAAAGAGTCGCTCCTCAACCTACTGAACCTACTGAAAATGAAAATGTTCACTTTGAAATTCGTTCGGGTATGATACAAAAACTGCTAGCTAATCCTTTTGCAAGAGAAGGAACATTACATCCTGATGAGCACCTAATCTATGTGGATAAAGTTTGTGGATTATTTAAGCTTGCAGGTATGCCCGATGATGTTATCAAGAAGAAGGTCTTCCCTTTATCTTTGAAGGGAGATGCATTGACATGGTACAGGCTATGTGATGATATGGGATCGTGGGACTATAAGCGATTGAAATTGGAATTTCATCAGAAGTTTTATCCTATGCATCTTGTTCATCGTGATCGTAATTACATATATAATTTTTGGCCTCGCGAAGGAGAAAGCATCGCTCAAGCTTGGGGGAGGCTTAAGTCAATGTTATATTCATGCCCCAATCATGAGCTCTCAAGAGAAATGATTATTCAAAATTTTTATGATCGGCTTTCTAACAACAATCGCACCATGCTCGATACTTCTTGTACTGGTTCTTTTATGATGAAGACTATTGAATTCAAATAGAATTTATTGGGAATAATTAAATGCAACTCTGAAGATTGGGACCTCGATGAAGGTAAGGAGTCAGGTATAACACCTAAGTTTGATTGTGTTAAATCTTTTATGGATACCGATGTTTTCCGTAAATTTAGCACTAAATATGGACTTGACTCTAAGATAGTAGCTTCTTTTTGTGAATCTTTTGCTGCTCACGTTGATCTCCCTAAGGAGAAGTGGTTTAAATATCATCCTCCCATAGATGTAAAAGTAGTTGAACCTGTTAAAGTTGAAGAAAATACTATCGCTTATAATGATCCTATTGTTCCTACTACTTATGTTGAGAAACCACCTTTCCCTGTTAGAATAAAGGATCATGCTAAAGCTTCAACTGTGGTTCGTAAAAGCGATCACATCGACTTTGGAACCATTTCCCACGCGCATCGTCACCTCAACCTTAGCCAATCTTTGCTTAATCCGTAGCCCCTGTTTCGAGTTGCAAATATTAGCAACAGAACCAGTATCAAATACCCAGGTGCTACTGCGAGTATTAGTAAGGTACACATCAATAACATGTATATCACATATACCTTTGTTAACCTTGCCATCCTTCTTATCCGCCAAATACTTGGGGTAGTTCCGCTTCCAGTGACCAGTCTGCTTACAGTAGAAGCACTCAGTTTCAGGCTTAGGTCCAGACTTGGATTTCTTCTCCTGAACAGCAACTTGCTTGCTGTTCTTCTTTAAGTTCCCTTTCTTCTTCCCTTTGCCCTTTTTCTTGAAACTAGTGGTTTTACTGACCATCAACACTTGATGCTCCTTTTTGATTTCTACCTCCGCTGCCTTTAGCATTGCGAAGAGCTCGGGAATTGTCTTATCCATCCCTTGCATGTTATAGTTCATCACGAAGCTCTTGTAGCTTGGTGGCAGTGATTGAAGAATTCTGTCAATGACGCAATCATCCGGAAGTTGAACTCCCAGTTGAATCAAGTGATTATTATACCCAGACATTCTGAGTATATGCTCACTGACAGAACTATTCTCTTCCATCTTGTAGGTATAGAACTTATTGGAGACTTCATATCTCTCAATCCGGGCATTTGCTTGAAATATTAACTTCAACTCCTGGAACATCTCATATGCTCCATGACGATCAAAACGTCGTTGAAGACCCGGTTCTAAGTCGTAAAGCATGGCACACTGAACTATTGAGTAGTCATCAGCTTTGCTCTGCCAGACGTTCATAACTTCTGGCGTAGCTCTTGCAGGAGGCCTGGCACCTAGCGGTGCTTCCAGGACTTAATTCTTCTGTGCAGCAATGAGGATAATCGTCAAGTTACGGACCCAGTCCGTGTAATTGCTACCATCATCTTTCAACTTAGCTTTCTCAAGGAACGCATTAAAATTCAACGGAACAACAGCACGGGCCATTTATCTACAATTAACATAGACAAGCAAGATACTATCAGGTACTAAGTTCATGATAAATTTAAGTTCAATTAATCATATTACTTAAGAACTCCCACTTAGATAGATATCCCTCTAATCATCTAAGTGATTACGTGATCCAAATCAACTAAACCATGTCCGATCATCACGTGAGATGGAGTAGTTTCAGTGGTGAACATCACTATGTTGATCATATCTACTATATGATTCACGCTCGACCTGTCGGTCTCTGTGTTCCGAGGCCATATCTGCATATGCTAGGCTCGTCAAGTTTAACCTGAGTATTCCGCGTGTGCAACTGTTTTGCACCCGTTGTAACGTAGAGCCTATCACACCCAATCATCACGTGGTGTCTCAGCACGAAGAACTTTCGCAACGGTGCATACTCAGGGAGAACACTTTTATCTTGAAATTTTAGTGAGAGATCATCTTATAATGCTACCATCAATCAAAGCAAGATAAGATGCATAAAGGATTAACAGCACATGCAATCAATATAAGTGATACGATATGGCCATCATCATCTTGTGCTTGTGATCTCCATCTCCGAAGCACCGTGCTTGTGATCTCCATCTCCGAAGCACCGTCATGATCACCATCGTCACCGGTGCGACACCTTGATCTCCATCGTAGTATCGTTGTCGTCTCGCCAACTAATTGCTTTTACGACTATCGCTACTGCTTAGTGATAAAGTAAAACTATTACATGGTGATTGCATCTCATACAATAAAGCGACAACCATATGGCTCCTGCCAGTTGCCGATAACTCGGTTACAAAACATGATCATCTCATACAACAAATTATATCACATCATGTCTTGACCATATCACATCACAACATGCCCTGCAAAAACAAGTTAGACGTCCTCTACTTTGTTGTTGCAAGTTTTACGTGGCTGCTACGGGCTTAGCAAGAACCGTTCTTACCTACGCATCAAAACCACAACGATAGTTTGTCAAGTTGGTGCTGTTTTAACCTTCGCAAGGACCGGGCGTAGCCACACTCGGTTCAACTAAAGTGAGAGAGACAGACACCCGCCAGTCACCTTTAAGCAACGAGTGCTCCGAACGGTGAAACCAGTCTCGCGTAAGCGTACGCGTAATGTCGGTCTGGGCCGCTTCATCTCACAATACTGCTGAACCAAAGTATGACATGCTGGTAAGCAGTATGACTTATATCGCCCACAACTCACTTGTGTTTTACTCGTGCATAGCATCAACGCATAAAACCAGGCTCGGATGCCACTGTTGGGGAACGTAGTAATTTCAAAAAAATTCCTACGCACATGCAAGATCATGGTGATGCATAGCAACGAGAGGGGAGAGTGTTGTCCACGTACCCTCATAGACCGACAGCGGAAGCGTTATCACAACGCGGTTGATGTAGTCGTACGTCTTCACGATCCGACTGATCAAGTACCGAACGTACGGCACCTCCAAGTTCTACACACGTTCAGCTCGATGACGTCCCTCGAACTCCGATCCAGCCGAGTGTTGAGGGAGAGTTTCGTCAGCACGACGGCGTGGTGACGATGATGATGTTCCACCAACGCAGGGCTTCGCCTAAGCTCCGCAACGGTATTATCGAGGTGTAATATGGTGGAGGGGGGCACCGCACACGGCTAAAATATCGTATATCAAGTGTGTATAGAGGTGCCCCCCTGCCCCCGTATATAATGGAGCAAGGCGGAGGCCGGCTGCCCTAGGCGCGCCAAGGAGAGAGGGGGAGTCCTCCTCCTAGTAGGAGTAGGACTCCCCTTTCCTAGTCCTACTAGGAAAAGAAGGGGGGAAGGAAGGACAGGGAGAGGGAGAGGGAGAGGGAAAGGGGGCTGCGCCCCCCTCTCCTAGTCCAACCAGGACTCCTCCTGGGATGGGGCGCGCCACCTCCTGGCTGCTGCCCTCTCTCTCCCCTCAAGGCCCACTAAGGCCCAATACTTCCCCGGGGGGTTCCGGTAACCCTCCGGCACTCCGGTTTAATCCGAAACTTCTCCGGAACACTTCCGGTGTTCGAATATAGTCGTCCAATATATCAATCTTTATGTCTCGACCATTTCGAGACTCCTCGTCATGTCCGTGATCACATCCGGGACTCCGAACAACCTTCGGTACATCAAAACATATAAACTCATAATATAACTGTCATCATAACTTTAAGCGTGCGGACCCTTTGGGTTCGAGAACTATGTAGACATGACCGAGACACCTCTCCGGTCAATAACCAATAGCAGGACCTGGATGCCCATATTGGCTCCCACATATTCTACGAAGATCTTTATCGGTCAGACTGCATAACAACATACGTTGTTCCCTTTGTCATCGGTATATTACTTGCCCGAGATTCGATCGTCGGTTTCTCGATACCTAGTTCAATCTCGTTACCGGCAAGTCTCTTTACTCATTCCGTAATACATCGTCTCGCAACTAACTCATTAGTCACAATGCTTGCAAGGCTTATAGTGATGTGCATTACCGAGTGGGCCCAGAGATACCTCTCCGACGATCGGAGTGACAAATCCTAATCTCGAAATACGCCAACCCAACAAGTACCTTTGGAGACACCTGTAGAGCACCTTTATAATCACCCATTTACGTTGTGACGTTTGGTAGCACACAAAGTGTTCCTCCGGTAAACGAGAGTTGCATAATCTCATAGTCATAGGAACATGTATAAGTCATGAAGAAAGCAATAGCAACATACTAAACGATTGGGTGCTAAGCTAACGTAATGGGTCATGTCAATCACGTCATTCTCCTAATGAGGTGATCCCGTTTAATCAAATGACGACTCATGTCTATGGCTAGGAAACATAACCATCTTTGATTAACGAGCTAGTCAAGTAGAGGCATACTAGTGACACTCTGTTTGTCTATGTATTCACACATGTATTATGTTTCCGGTTAATACAATTCCAGCATGAATAATAAACATTTATCATGATATAAGGAAATATATAATACTTTATTATTGCCTCTAGGGCATATTTCCTTCAATCCTTTAGAACAATATTTGCTATACCATGAAAATGATATGTTTATGAATGAAAGAAGGGAAATAGATGAAGTATTCTTTAAATAGGGACCTATTCTGAAACACAACTTGCCTGTTGAAATCCTAGGGGATCCTCCTCCATCCAAGGGTGATCCCGTGTTTGAGCTTAAACCATTGCCTGATACTCTTAAATATGCTTATCTTGATGAAAAGAAGATATATCCTATTATTATTAGTGCTAACCTTTCAGAGAAGGAGGAAGAAAAATTATTGAAAACTCTGAAGAAGCACTGTGTTGCTATTGGATATACTCTTGATGATCTTAAGGGCATTAGTCCCACTCTATGTCAACACAAAATAAATTTGGAGAAAGACGCCAAACCAGTTATTGATCATCAACGACGGCTAAATCCTAAGATGAAAGAAGTGGTAAGAAAGGAAATACTAAAGCTCCTTGAGGCAGGTATAATTTATCCTGTTGCTGATAGTCAGTGGGTAAGTCCTGTCCATTGTGTCCCTAAGAAGGGAGGTATTACTGTCGTTCCTAATGATAAAGATGAATTGATCCCGCAAAGAATTATTACAAGTTATAGGATGGTAATTGATTTCCGCAAATTAAATAAAGCTACTAAAAATATCATTACCCCTTACCTTTTATTGATCAAATGCTAGAAAGATTATCCAAACATACACATTTTTGCTTTCTAGATGGTTATTCTGGTTTCTCTCAAATACCTGTGTCAGCTGATGATCAAGCAAAGACCACTTTTACTTGCCCTTTCAGTACTTTTGCTTATAGACGTATGGCATTTGGTTTATGTAATGCACCTGCTACCTTTCAAAGATGTATGATGGCTATATTCTCTGACTTTTGTGAAAAGATTTGTGAAGTTTTCATGGACGATTTCTCCATTTATGGATCCTCTTTTGATGATTGCTTGAGCAACCTTTATCGAGTTTTGCAGAGATGTGAAGAAACTAGTCTTGTCTTGAATTGGGAAAAGTGCCACTTTATGGTTAATGAAGGCATTGTCTTGGGGCATAAAATTTCTGAAAGAGGTATTAAAGTTGATAAAGCCAAAGTTGATGCTATTGAAAAGATGTCGTGTCCTAAGGACATCAAAGGTATAAGAAGTTTCCTTGGTCATGCCGGTTTTTATAGGAGGTTCATTAAGGACTTCTCAAAAATTTCTCGGCCTCTGACTAATCTATTACAAAAAGATATACCTTTTCTCTTTGACGATGATTGTGTAGAAGCATTTGATATACTTAAGAAAGCATTAATCACTACACCTATTGTTCAGCCACCTGATTGGAATTTAACCTTTGAAATTATGTGTGATGCTAGTGATTATGCTGTAGGTGATGTTCTAGGGCAAAGAGTTGATAAGAAATTAAATGTTATTCAATATTCTAATAAAACTCTAGACAGTGCTCAGAGAAATTATGCTACTACTGAAAAAGAATTCTTAGCAGTTGTATTTGCTTGTGATAAGTTCAGACCTTATATTGTTGATTCTAAAGTAACTATTCACACGGATCATGCTGCTATTAAATATCTTATGGAAAAGAAAGATGCTAAACCTAGACTTAATAGATGGGTTCTCTTGCTACAGGAATTTGATTTACATATTATTGATAGAAAGGGAGCTGAGAACCCCGTTGCAGACAACTTGTCTAGGTTAGAAAATGTTCTAGATGACCCACTACCTATTGATGATAGCTTTCCTGATGAACAACTAAATGTCATAAATGCTTCTCGTACTGCTCCATGGTATGCTGATTATGCTAATTACATGGTTGCTAAATTTATACCACCTAGTTTCACATACCAGCAAAAGAAAAAGTTTTTCTATGATTTGAGACATTACTTTTGGGATGACCCACATCTTTATAAAGAAGGAGTAGATGGTGTCATTAGACGTTGTGTACCTGAGCATGAACAGGAACATATCTTACGCAAGTGTCATTCCGAGGCTTATGGAGGACACCACGCTGGAGATAGAACTGCGCACAAGGTATTGCAATCTGGTTTTTATTGGCCTACTCTCTTCAAGGATGCTCGTAAGTTTGTCTTATCTTGTGATGAATGTCAAAGAATTGGTAATATTAGTACACGTCAAGAAATGCCTATGAATTATTCACTTGTTATTGAACCATTTGATGTTTGGGGCTTTGATTATATGGGACCGTTTCCTGCCTCTAATGGATACACACATATTTTAGTTGCTGTTGATTACGTTACTAAGTGGGTAGAAGCTATTCCAACTAGTAGTGCTGATCATAACACTTCTATTAAGATGCTTAAAGAAGTTATTTTTCCGAGGTTTGGAGTCCCTAGATATTTAATGACTGATAGTGGTTCACACTTTATTCATGGTGCTCTCCGTAAAATGCTTGCTAAGTATGACGTTAATCATAGAATTGCATCTCCATACCACCCACAGTCTAGTGGTCAAGTAGAATTGAGTAATAGAGAGCTCAAATTAATTTTGCAAAAGACTGTTAATAGGTCTAGAAAGAATTGGTCTAAGAAACTTGATGATGCATTATGGGCCTATAGAACGGCATATAAAAATCCTATGGGTATGTCTCCATATAAAATGGTTTATGGAAAAGCATGTCACTTACCTCTCGGACTAGAACATAAGGCATATTGGGCCATTAAAGAGCTCAACTATGATTTCAAACTTGCCGATGAGAAGAGGTTATTTGACATTAGCTTACTTGAAGAATGGAGAACCCAAGCCTATGAGAATGCCAAGTTGTTTAAAGAAAAAGTTAGAAGATGGCATGACAGAAGGATACAAAAGCGTGAGTTTAATGTAGGTGACTATGTATTGCTATACAACTCTCGTTTAAGATTTTTTGTAGGAAAACTTCTCTCTAAATGGGAAGGTCCTTACGTTATCGATGAGGTCTATCGGGTCGGTGCCATAAAAATCAACAACTTCGAAGGCACAAATCCGAAGGTGGTGAACGGTCAAAGAATCAAACATTATATCTCAGGTAATCCTATAAATGTTGAAACGAACGTTATTAAAACCGCAACCCTGGAGGAATACATACGGGACACCTTCCAGAACGCTTCAGACTACGAAAAGGAATAGGTATGTGGTACGGTAAGTAAACCGACTCCAAAACAGTTCTAATGGCAATTTTTCTCCGTTTTGGAATATTTAGAAAAATAGGAAAATAAGAAGCAGTCCGGGAAGGGCACGAGGCCTCCACGAGGGTGGAGGGCGCGCCCCCCTACCTCGTGGGCACCTCGTGCGCTCTTCGGACTCCATTTTCTTGCACGATACGTATTTTGGTCGGTAAAAATTCATTATATAATCTCCCGAAGGTTTTGATTCCTATATCACGCAAATATCTTCTGTTTTCGTTTCGAGCTATTTTTCTGACAGGACTAGATCATCATGACGTCTCCCAGCGCCCCCAAGGACAAGTTCTTCAAGAAGGTCATCAACCCTTACCTCGTGGAGGTGCTGCAACACCCTGAAACCATTGAGATGCGTCATGGGTTGCTGCACATCTGCGATCTTGAGGGACCAAGGAGGACCGGAAGCGTGGAGAAAAGGCTCGAGGCAATGGAGCACCAAGTTTTCAAGTGCGAGGAGATGGTGGAGCGTGGACTTGACTCCAATCACATAATGATCACGGAGTTCACCAACAACCACAAGCTGGATGCTAAGGACATTGGGGAGGCCATCTTCAAGCTCCACAAGAAAATCGAGCACCTCCAAGCCCAAATCTATGACCTACAAAATCAAAACTGTGAGTATGAATATAGATTCAGGAGGATGAGTTTGGCTGTAGATTTAAGGATCCTGGAGACTCGATCATCCTTCTATGATGCTGAGCCTATGCCTTGGAAGATGGATGACAAGCCTACATCATCAACAACCCCTTCACCAGCAAACGAGATATAATCACATGGGTATGGGCACTCCCCTTGGCAACTGCCAAGCTTGGGGGAGGTGCCCCGGTATCGTATCACCATCACACTCCTATCTTTACTGTTTTTTCTTAGTTCGATCCTTTTAGTAATATCTAGATCTAGTAGAATACAGTTTTGGTATGATCTAGTTTTGAATTTTGCCTTATGATCCCTTTATGTAATCGAGTCCGTGAGCTATATAATAAAGATTAGTGTTGAGTCAAGGGCTTGATTAGTTTGCTATGATCTTGAGTGAATAAAAGAAAAGGGAAAGAATGAAAAGAAATAAAAAGAGATGATATTGATCTTATGGAGAGTAATGACTTCACATAGAAAGAGTATGATGATTAAAAGTTATTGAGAGTTGACAAACATAGCTTTGGTCATCGTTGCAATTAATAGGAAGTAATAAAGAAAGAGAGGTTTCACATATAAATATACTATCTTGGACATCTTTCATGATTGTGACCACTCATTAAAATATGATATGCTAAAGAGTTGATGTTGGACAAGGAAGACAACGTAATGGGTTATGTTTTCTTATATCTGAAATAAAGTATATTGTCATGGATCATCCAACATGTTGAGCTTGCCTTTCCCCCTCATGCTAGCCAAATTCTTTGCACCAAGTAGAGATACTACTTGTGCTTCCAAATACCCTTAAACCCAGTTTTGCCATAAGAGTCCACCATATCTACCTATGGATTGAGCAAGATCCTTCAAGTAAGTTGTCATCGGTGCAAGCCATAAAAATTGCTCTCTAAATATGTATGACTTATTAGTGTGGGAGAAAATAACCTTTATACGATCTTGTGATGTGTGTCGATGTCAAAACCGGCGGATCTCGGGTAGGGGGTCCCAAACTGTGCGTCTAAGGCGGATGGTAACAGGAGGCAGGGGACACAATGTTTACCCAGGTTCGGGCCCTCTCGATGGAGGTAATACCCTACTTCCTGCTTGATTGATCTTGATGATATGAGTATTACAAGAGTTGATCTAACACGAGATCGTAGAGGCTAAACCCTAGAAGCTAGCCAATGATTATGATTGTTGTTGTCCTACGGACTAAACCCTCCGGTTTATATAGACACCGGAGGGGGCTAGGCTTACACAGAGTCGGTTACAAGGGAGGAGATCTACAGATCCGAATTGCCAAGCTTGCCTTCCACGCCAAGGAGAGTCCCACCCAGACACGGGACGAAGTCTTCAATCTTGTATCTTCATAGTCCAACATTCCGGCCAAAGTATATAGTCCGGCAGTCCGAGGACCCCCTAATCCAGGACTCCCTCAGTAGCCCCCGAACCAGGCTTCAATGATGATGAGTCCGGCGCGCAAATTGTCTTCGGTATTGCAAGGCGGGTTCTTCCTCCGAATGCTCCATGGAAGATTTTGAACACACGGATCGTGTCCGGCTCTGCAAAACAAATTCCACATACCACCGTAGAGAGTAATATTTCCACAAATCTAATCTGCTGACAACGTGACATCACGCCGTTGTCCGGTCATTATTCAAACCGCTTTTCTCAACCAGCTACTACACATATTGCGAGGCTGTTTTCTTGGCACGTCTTGTCGAAGCAGAGATCATGTCCCCTTATCACGGGATTCTCATCAATACGGGTGTGGGTAACCCAACCGTGCCATTAATCACGGCGCTTGGGGAATAAGCGAGTTTACCAGGCTGGTGAGGAGACACACAGTTTCCTCCGGCCTTATAAAGGGACAAGGACTTCTCTTTTTCACCCATGCCTTCTTCTTCCCTGCCCATCCATTCTCGTGCACTCGAGCTCCAGCGCCCAAGTTCGCATTTTCTCCGCAAAACCATTCCAAACATGTACGGAGCGGGAGGCAAGTGGATGGTCTCCTCCGTTATGGAGGGGGACATTACGAAGCTCCGGGAAGCCGGATACCTAGCCGCAGATATCGCGCACTGGCTCCCAGACGTGGGGCAGATCGTCCCTACTCCAGAACCTCACGAGAGGGTCGTATTCCTTACCCACTTCATCCGCGGACTGGGATTTCCCCTCCACCCATTCGTCCGCGGGCTCATGTTTTACTATGGGCTAGATTTCCATGATCTGGCCCCCAATTTCATCCTCAACATCTCGGCGTTCATCGTCGTGTGCGTGGCCTTCCTTCGCATCAAGCCCCACTTCGGCCTATGGCTGAAGACCTTCAATGTGAAACCAAAGGTGGTGGTCGGACAGCAGGCGGAGTGCGGAGGCGCCATGGTGGGCAGAATGCCCAATGTCACCTGGCTCGAAGGCTCCTATGTGGAGAACGTGAAGGGATGGCAATCGGGGTGGTTCTACATCACCGAGCCACGCGACACCAACTGGGTGGCGGCCCCCGAATTTCGATCCGGCATCCCCATGTTGCTCACTTCCTGGAAAGAGAAGGGCAATTCCTGGGGTTCGTCGGTGGAGCTGACCGGACTACAAAAATGTGTCAAGAATATGATAAGCAAGAAAATCAAGCTTGTCAACGTGGTCCAGGTCATGCTCTTCCGCCGAATCCTCCCGTGTCAAAGACGGGCATTCAATATGTGGGACTTTGACCCGGCCGCGCACCAGATGCTACGAGAGCTTTTTGACACGACGCACAATGACGTCTAGAAGGTGCTGTTCAAGGGCGCCGAGGTACCTCCTCCCCTTACTGAGGATCGCGGACTCAGCACAAAGCGCCCTGCAAATCTGGTAAGTCTTTTATATCTCATAAGATGTTTCTTTCTCTCGAATAATCATGCGTGGGATCTAAGCCTCCACGCCATTTAACAGGACTGGGTAGAGACAGTGGAGCAGATCGATTGTCCAGCCCCCCTGCCCGAAGATCCAGCAGATGCTCTCCTAACGGAGATGCTGGTTCCAGCACCTTATGAGGCACCGGAGAAGAAGGCCAAGAAGAAGGCCACGGGGACCAGGAAAGGTCTCCGGCGCAAGGTTATATCGGACTCATCGTCCGAAAACACCGAGGCGCACTCCTCTCACGAAGACGAGGAGGAGGAAGAGGAAAGTTCTCCCCCCCAGCCGGGGGGAACAGGAAAAGGAAGGCCGCCCCATCAGGGGAGGCCGAAGGGTCCAAGAAGGGAATGACCCTCCTTCCGGACTGCTCCACGACGGCCGCTTTCTGCGACGAGGAATGGTTACCCAGGGACAAGTCCCTGGCAAAGTCGTGAGTATCCAGATACCATAATAGTTCTTAGTATGTTTTATTTTATTGCTTCTTATCACGCCGAACATGATTATGCAGTCCATCCCGAGCCCATATTGACGTATCTTCTTCGGATGATTCTTTGGGCCCGTCGGATATGAACAGTGATTCACTCCCGACCGCCTCCTCCCCCCATCCTACGGACGAGGCCGAGGTGTTGTCTCAAAGGGCACTGAACCAAGGGGAGACAGTTCTGGAGGTGCCCCAAGGCGACATTCCAGGCGCTGGGCGCACGAGGGGCAAGACTCCCCTGGGCCCTAACGCCCGGGGCAGCAAGTCTAGCCCCCAGCCGAATACTGCGCCGGAACCTCCAGTGGTTCCGGATTCTGTTAGGAAACCCCTCGCTAAGGGGGGCAAACCGCCTGTGCCGATGGCCTCTGTCCATCTAGAGGCATCGGACAACTTGCTGGAAGCGCTTCGCGGCGCTTCCATCAACGAAGAGCACCGCACTGTTATGAGTGCGGTAGTCAAGAAGGTTCAGTCCGCCAAGAGCGGACTGACTGAAGCATGTGCCAGCCTCCTAACAGGCTTTGAGGTAAGTAATCAAATTATAAGAAAATGTTACAGCATAGACAGTAGCCCCTGATGCTCTGTTTGGCATTCGTGAAGAAAAGCCGAATAGAGGATCGAATAATAATCGCAGGAGTCTAATCAGAATGTGTCTATGGGAATAAGCAGACTTCACTGCTGGCCGCTGCCGCTTGTACTGCGGAGGTCACCGCACTGAAGCGGGACCTTGAGCGGTCCAAGGAAGAGCTCGGCCTTACCAAGAGGCAGATCAAAGATAACAAAGGTAAGTGATACCCCGTTTGTATATTGATAAAGAAAAATGTGGTTTTTGAATAATAGGATCGTCATGAATTTTGCTAGGGGCCACGACCGAAGTGGCGGCCCTGAAGAAGGCGTTGTCCGAGGCTGAAGACAAAGTGGCCAAGGAGCGCATCGAGCAAGAGAAGCAAGAGGCCCGAGTCGGCGAGGTGCAGCAAGAGCTCCAGGCTCTCGTCAAGAAATACGAGTCCTTGGAGCGTGACTCTAAGACGCAAGGGTTCGAGCTTGCGAAGGCCCTCAAAAACGCACAACATGCCAAGGCCGAAGCCCAAAAGGCCCTCCAGGAGATTCAGGCGGTTAAGAAGATAGCGGCGGGTAAGGCATTCATTATGCAAAGCAAGCATGTGAAGGAAACTTTCCTTTTACTTACCCGAGTTCGGAGCTCTCCAGGAGCGTTCGCAGATCTACCCCGCAGTGTGTCGAATGCCGCGGAGTTCTACCGGGCCGAGGACGGGAGCTCGATGGAGAAGTTGTTCTGGTCTCAGTATACTGGGAGCGAACATCCGATGCCCTTGAGCGACGAGTTGAAGCAACTGGTCGAGCTTCACAAGGCGGCCGAACAGGCCGTGAAGGGTCTTATAGGCCGGATGTGGCCTGGCGAGCCCCTGCCTGGTAGCTACTTCGGTCTGGTAAGGCGGCTTGTGAATTCTTGCCCACGGTTTGAAGTCATAAAGCGGTCCGTCTGTATTGAGGGTGTGCGTAGGGCCTTTGCCCAGGCGAAAGTGCACTAGGCGAAGATGGACGCCGAAAAGCTGGTGAAGGAAGGGCCGCCGGAGGGCAAGGAGCATCGCCACCCCGAAAAATATTATGACAGTGTCCTGAAGCGTGCTCGCCTTGTGGCGGAGGAATGTGCTAAGGATGTAATATTTGAGTTAATGTACTCATGTGATCCTGTAATATGAAACGAGTTCATCTGCGCTATGCAACGCTTGTTAATTTAAAATATTACCTTCTGTGCGGCCGTTTATAAAATCTGAGAGTTGGCCAGTCGTCGGCTTCTGCCCCCATGTAACTAGTACTGAGGTGTTCGGGATAAACCTAAGCACTCTTTTTCCCAATTTTGGGTCCTTCGAAGGAGGTGTTCAGCACAACGAACCAGGCAATCGGACTATAAAGCTTTATCACTCTCACTTAGCCATAGAAGTCTACAATTTTAAATTTTGGCGAAGCCCCTAGTATTCGGAAGGCCGAATTTGGGGTTCTATATACGCCTAAGTCGGACAAGGCCGACTCCTCGCCCGAAGCGGAAGAAGTCTTTAAGGACTTGAGACCTCTCGAACAGCGACCATCTCTCGCCTCATCATGACAGTCAGTTTTCGGCTTTCTCTACTGAGGTGCTCGTCCGGAAGAACCGGGACACAATCGCAGTAGTTGTCCCAGTGCTACCTTAGCCGATATAGCGGAACGTAAGGTACCAAAACATGGGAGCCGGGCAAACCCAACTATTGACCCAAGACATGATTCGGAGCTGATGCATATAATGCTATAAGTTCGGGGTGCCGCACTGTCGAAAGTGTTCGGACTTTTCACGCCGTGTTATGGGGCACACTGAAGCCCCTGGCGCACTGGTCGTACCAGAATGTACGGGTGCACTTTGTCGTAAATAAGCAGACAAGAAGAAAAAAAAGGAAATGCAATAATAGGCTAACGCTATGCATTGTTATTTAAATAATACGTCAAAGTGCACGGATACAAGTAGTGCAATAAGAAAAAATAGGACTATTTGACATGTCCTATCCAAGGGCAAGCTGCGTATGGGTATGTAAAACAGGTATATTGATCATTATCAGAGACCACCTGGGGATTCCCTTGTACGTCAGAGCGTCTTGCTTCCTTGGTATTTCCTTCCCATAATGGGTCCAATGATCAGGCTGTCGGAAAGAGCTTCCAGAGAGTGGGGTCCTGAAAGAGAGCAAATGATAAAGATGTACGGGCCCTGAGGCGGTTGAGCCGCATTGTGGGCCGTGCCTCCGCCTGTGCCCATGGTATTTTGAGTGCGTAATTATGTACGTGCGGCACAAATTTCTCCGCTTGACTGGGATTAGGACGGAGGCCGAATTGCTAGGCGAGCTCTGAACGTGCCTGGCGATCCTGTTGCAGGGTACTCCGGATTCGCTGGAAGGTGTCCGGTGGCTTCTTCGCCAAATTGGCGGTTGTCCTCAGAAGGCTGCTTTGTACTTCCGTTGCGAGGGCCGCAGTGTGCTCCTCTGTGCGGAGCGAGCGTTCTGTGTTTCCATTAACTGTTATAACCCCGCGAGGTCCTGGCATTTTGAGCTTGAGGTATGCATAATGCGGTACCGCATTGAATCTAGAAAATGCGGTTCGTCCGAGTAGTGCGTGATAGCCACTATGGAAGGGGACGATATCAAAAATTAATTCCTCGCTTCGGAAGTTGTCCGGAGATCTGAAGACCACTTCCAGTGTGATTGAGCCCGTGCAACAGGCCTCTACACCTAGTATGACACCTTTGAAGGTGGTTTTTGTGGGTTTGATCCTCGAGGGGTCTATATCCATTTTGCGCATTGTATCCTGATAGAGCAGGTTCAGGCTGCTGCCACCGTCCATAAGGACTCGAGTGAGGTGAAATCCGTCGATGATTGGATCAACGACCAATGCGGCAGAACCGCCATGACGGATACTAGTGGGATGGTCCCTGCGATCGAAAGTGATCGGACAAGAAGACCATGGGTTGAACTTTGGGGCAACTGGCTCCATCGCATAGACGTCCCTTAGTGCACGCTTCCGTTCTCGCATGGGGATATGGGTTGCGTATATCATGTTCACCGTTTTCACTTGTGGAGGAAATTTCTTCTGACCTCCTGTGTTCGGAGGCCGGGGCTCCTCCTCGTCGTCGCTATGCAGCCCCTTTTCCATGTTTTCGGCATTCAACTTGCCGGCCTGCTTGAACACCTAGCATTGTCTGTTGGTGTGATTGGCTGGCTTATCGGGGGTGCCGTGAATTTGACACGAGCGATAGAGTATGCGGTCCAAACTGGACAGGCCCGGATTGCTTCTTTTGAACGGCTTTTTCCGCTTACCGGATTTAGACCCACTGAATCCGGCATTGACTGCCGTGTCTTCGGCGTTGTCGCCGTTGTTGCGACGCTTGTGTCTGTTGCGACGTGGTCTGACGTTGCTATCTTTGGCATCTGAACTGCCATTATTTCTTTATGTGTTATTGCTGCGAGCCAGCCAGCTGTCTTCGCCCGCGCAAAAGCGGGTCATGAGTGTCGTGAGGGCTGCCATGGACTTCGGCTTCTCTTGGCCAAGGTGTCGGGCGAGCCACTCGTCACGGATGTTATGCTTAAATGCCGCTAAGGCCTCGACATCTGGACAGTCGACAATTTGGTTCTTTTTAGTTAGGAACCGGGTCCAGAAGTTCCTGGCCGATTCCCCTGGCTGTTGGGTTATGTGACTCAAGTCATCGGCATCCGGTGGTCACACATAAGTGCCATGGAAGTTGTCAAGGAATGCTTCTTCCAAATTCTCCCAACTGCCAATGGAGTTTGCTGGCAAGCTGTTCAGCCAATGCCGAGCCGGTCCTTTGAGTTTTAGTGGGAGGTACTTGATGGCATGTAGATCGTCACCGCGGGCCATGTGGATGTGGAGGAGGAAATCTTCAATCCATACCTCGGGGTCTGTTGTACCATCATATGATTCAATGTTCACGGGCTTAAATCCTTCTGGGAATTCGTGATCCATCACTTCATTAGTGAAGCATAAGGGGGTGCGGCGCCTCTGTGCCGGGCTATGTCACAACGCAGTTCATACGAGTCTTGCATGCTGTGTTCGGACCGGCCGGATTTGCTTTTAGTATATACGGCGTGACGATCATCGTCACGCGTTGGGGCGCGCCCCCGTGATCCGTAGATCGATGTTGTATGTCCTGCTTTGTTTTCCAATACGTCTCGCAGGTCCTGTGTGTTGCCCCAGCCCTTGGTGTTTTTGTTTGAATGGCGACGGGGTGCGGGCTGGACTTCGGGCTGATATGCCGCTCTGTCTCGGCCACGAGGTGGCCGGTCAGCCGCATCATACGCTGGCAGTGTAGGTTTTAATGCTTCCTTCTCGAGTTGGGGTAGCAACCTACGCTTTGGGTAACTCTTGGTTGGGCGCTCGAGTTCATATTCCTTGGTGCTCGAGATATGCCCTAGAGGCAATCATGTGATGATCATATTTCCATATGTATTCATGAGTCCTTTGTATTGTCCTTGAACATCATCAATGATATGTATCAATAAGTATGTGACTTGTTTGTGGAACTATGTATTGTATGATGATTGTTTTAATGGTCCCTAGTTGGTAAGGTTATGCGGACACATATCCTTGACTAGTATACGACTCGGTTGATGACTATGTTTCACAAGTCATGTGCATGGAGATGCTAAACCGATAGTATGGGCTCGGGGATGGAGATCACCGAGCCGGACAGACCCACTTTGAGACGCAGCGAGATATAGTCATCTGTTAGTCTCAAGTGCAATGTCTATGCCATGTCCTAGACCTGAGGTCCTCGCATGTTCTCGGGATGAGGATCGACTTACTTAGGGTCTATCATACGCTACTCCGTGACTGGGTAGTTATAAAGGTAGCTTTCAGGTGAGTCGTGAGACATGCCGCGAGACATGGTTGACCAAGATGGAATTGGCCCCTCCTATTTGGAGAGATATTCTCTGGGCCCTCTCGAGTGATCATATTCGGAAAGCATGGCCATGCGACTTGGGTTAAGTGTTAACCCAGTTCGGGAATCTGTATCATGGTTTCGAGAAGAGAGGTCGAGCTAACACAAGGGTGACAAGTACTCGCCTTGAGCTTGGGAACAAATATCGTGAATCAAAAGGAATGTTGCATATGCCACATTGTTGAGGTTCGTCAAACGACTTTACGCCCGCATGGGAGTTGGCACGTTCTGCTAGGAGCCGCTACCAACTATCGACTCTAGTCGTGTCCATGTGTACGTGAACATATAGGGTCGCACACTTAAGGGGCTGCAGCCCATTCGGATTGGATCTGTGTGGAAAATGGATGTGGACTCCTAGTGGGCTCAAGTGTTGAACCCACCTCGAAGGTCTATATAAAGGGGAGTGGGCACACCACTTAGGGTTGATGGGATTGAACCCTGGTTAGCCACGGCCACTCCCCATGCCCATGCCGCGCGACCAGACCTAGCAGTCCGCCGCTCGACGCTGCTCCCCGTACGTGTGGATACCTTTGAGGCATCGCATCAGTGGTGCTTGGACGAACCGTTCGAGGGAACCGCGAGGTGCCGTTCGCGGGAGATAACCGTTCACGGGTCTTCGCTGTTCGCGGGAGATCGGCAACGCAAGGAGGAGACGGCCTGGGAGATCGGCTACACGCATCACCAACTCTACTTCCGCTATGGTGACTGTGCGTCTAGTGGTAAACCCGATCCCGTGATCTATTTCCAGCTGCATGATCTTGGGTGCGCGGTAGAAAATTTTATTTGGCGCTAGCGTAGCATACCGCGTGTTCCAACAGTGGTATTGGAGCCTCCGCTGTGTGGTAATAGATTCGATGATATGCATATGAGATATGTAGATCGGTTCAGGTGCGGGTCGATGAGATGGGTCGCGCATGTCTGTGTTGAAGGTTGGTTTCGTGATCTTGTTTCCGTGATCGTGATGCAGAGGTTATGACACGACTTACCCCTACTGGTCGGTTGTCCGCCATCGGGGTAGACAGTGGAATGTAAATCCGGATGCAGCACGCGAAGATCAATGAGATTGATCGAATCGGAACATAGATCAACACCTTGGAAATGTGATTTCCGCGGTGCTGAAATCTGTTGGAGCAGTCTCGGTAAAATGGCTGTAACTTTTGCATATGAACTCCGATTTTGCTCCACGACCTGTCAAACTGAAGCTAACGAAAAGCTGGATTAGCGGTGAAATCCTGGAACAGGATTTCAACGCTTCTGCCTAGGCTAAAATCCGCTTGGAAGATAGAGTTTTAGGAGGTTTTATCTTCGGCGGTAGAACGTCTGACTCGTTTTTCCAGGGAATGACTGTGATTTGGTATAGCCCATGTATGTTTCTTGTATATTATTGTTTCATGACCTGCGTGTCATGAGTGCGGCAACCGGCAGGAGCCATATGGTTGTCCCATTATTGTATTAATGACCTGCGTGTCAATATAAGAAGTCATGTAATGTAATTTACTTTCAGTAGCTATTAGTTTTTAATAGCATAGTATCTTATGTAACACTTGGCGGTTGACACCATGGCGTGGATATGGAGATCACCATGAGGACAACCATGCATGGGCAGACTGCGCACGTGGAGATGGAGATCACCACGCGTTGTGAAAAGGGGCTATACCATATCACACATACATAAACTGCCTCTAAAACTTTATCCCTTTTATGCACCCTTCCTTTTGCATGGTAGATGTTTTAAGTAGGGTGATCCCTCAAAGAATGTGAAGTACAAATGCCTCCCCAATTGTTGCACCTTCACATGTCAAGTATATTTAGTGGCGGGCCTATGAAATTAGGGTGCCACTAGATCTCCTTGAAGTGACGGGTTTGTGTCAGACACTTACACGTGGAGCATTGGTTGACTTGTCGTGGCTATCAAAACAATTTTGGGCTACGAGGCATAGGAGTTGGCGAGGCATGAGATGTCCCCAACAACAAGAGTCGTATGGAGATACGATTAGCAAGAGTTGCTTACCGAGTGATCTCGTCCTCTAGCGCTGATGCAAAAGCTCACTAGTTGACATGTTGATCTTGCATCTTGAATCACTAAGTATCAACCGGGGGATGTTGATTTTAGTGGGAGCAATGATCTTATTAAAATGTTTAATATGAATTACTCTTCATGAATACATGTCTTAGTGTTTTGCATATTTCTGTTGTAGATCAATGGCACCACCTGCTCAAGTTACCCCTTTTGCATGGAAATCAATCCTGGAAAAAGATAAATTGAATGGAACAAACTTTACCACCTGGTATAGAAACCTGAGAATTGTTCTTAGGCATGAGAAAAAGGAACAAGTTCTAGAGAATCCGCTTTCAGAGGAACCTGCCGATAATGCTAATGCCACAGCCAGAAATGCCTACCAGAAACTCTTTGATGAATCAAACGAGATCAGTTGTATCATGCTGGCTTCTATGAAGCCCGATCTGCAGCAGCAGTTTGAAAATATTGAGGCTTTCGATATGATCGAGAACCTTAAGAGCATGTTTCGAATGCAGACTAGGACCGAAAGGTTCAACGTCTGGCGATACTTGATGGATTGTAAGCTGAAATAGGGTGATCCACTAAGCCCGCATGTGATCAAGATGATCGGGTACATGCAAGCTCTGGGTAGGCTGGCCTTCCCACTTGGGGATGAGTTGTCCACAGATACAATTCTGGGTTCTCTTCCTGACAGCTATGGGCCGTTCATCTCGAACTACCATATGCATGGGATGGAAAAGAAGCTCACTGAATTGCATGGGATGCTCAAAGTGGCAGAGCAGGATATCAAGAAAGGTACACATCGTCAAGTGTTGATGGTGCAGAACTCGGCTAAGTTCAAGAAGAGCTGGTGCAAGAAAAAGGCTAAGGCAAAGGGCAAAGAGAAGGAGGCAACTCCAACTACAGCCGCTGCGCCTAAGTCAGGGACGGCTTCGGGGAGTATTTGCTTTCATTGCAAGGAACCCGGACACTGGAAAAGGAACTGTAGCAAGTGGCTTGCCGAGAAGGGGAAGAAGACTGGAAGTATGACTTCTTCTTCTTCAGGTACACTTGTTGTATATGTTAGACATTTATCTTGCTGATGTATCTAGTAGCTCTTGGGTATATGATACCGGATCGGTTGTTCACATATGCAACTCGATGCAGGGGCTAAGCAGAACTAGGAATGTCACAAGAGGAGAAGTTGACATTCGCGTCGGGAATAAAGCAAGAGTTGCTGCATTGGCCATCGGCACTATGCAACTTAATTTACCTTCAGGATTTGTAATGGAACTTGATAATTGTTATTATGTTCCTGCTTTGAGTCGAAACATCATTTCTGCCTCATGTTTGATGAGACAAGGTTATGAATTCAGTATTAAGGACAATGGTTGTTCTATTTACTTGAATAATATGTTTCATGGACTTGCACCTATTGTGAATGGGTTATTTATCCTAGATCTTGAAGGTGAATCAGTCTATAACATAAATGTCAAGAGGCATAAGCCTAATGAGATAAATCTGACTTACATCTGGCATTGTCGACTAGGACACATTAGTCAAAAGCGCATGAAGGAGCTCCATGATGATGGAATTCTAACTTCATTTGAGTTTGAATCATTCGAGACATGCGAGTCTTGCCTACTCGGTAAGATGACTAAGACTCCTTTTGCAAAGAATTGCGAGAGGGCGTCCGAGTTGTTGGGACTTATACATAGTGATGTATGTGGACCAATGAGCACGGCAGCCAGAGGTGGTTTCCAATACTATGTGACTTTCACCGACGACTTGAGTAGATATGGATATGTCTACTTGATGAGGCACAAGTTAGAAACTTTTGAAAAGTTCAAGGAGTTTCAGAACGAAGTGGAAAATCAACTCGGCAAGAAAATCAAACTTCTACGATCTGATCGTGGCGGTGAGTATGGGAGCCAGGAGTTTGATGATCCTCTGAAGAATCGTGGAATAGTTCCACAACTGACTCCTCCGGGTACGCCACAGAGAAATGGTGTGTCAGAACGGAGGAATCGGACCCTGTTGGACATGGTCCGATCGATGATGAGTCAGTCGGATTTACCCTTGTCATTTTGGGGATACGCTCTAGAAACTACAGCTTTCACACTAAACAGGGTACCATCTAAGTCCATAGATAAGACACCATATGAGATATGGACTGCGAAGAGTCACAGTTTGTCTTTTCTGAAAATTTGGGGATGTGAAGCATATGTCAAGCGACTCCAGTCGGATAAGCTCATACCCAAATCGGACAAGTGCATATTCGTGGGATATCCAAGGGAAACCTTGGGATATGACTTCTACAACCGTGAAGAGGGCAAAGTGTTTGTCGCTCGACATGGAGTTTTCCTTGAGGAAGAGTTTCTCAATTAGAAGGCTAGTGGGAGGACGGTCCGACTAGAAGAAATTCGAGAACCACACGGGGACGTTCCGGTAGGTGATACTGTCACACCGGAGTTAGTCAGGGAACCCGTAGTGGAGTCGACACCGGTTCCACGGAGGTCGGAAAGGTTATGCAATTTGCATGACTGCAATGTGTTGTTCTTGGAGAACAACGAGCCGACTACGTATGCGGAAGCGATGGAGAGCCCTGATTCCGAGTTATGGCTTGAGGCCATGAGACCCGAATTAAAGTCCATGGATGACAATCAAGTTTGGAACTTGGTTGATCTGCCAGATGGCGTTCGAGCCATTGAGTGCAAGTGGATCTTTGAGAACAAAACTGATATGGACGGAAATGTCACAGTCCATAAGGCTCGAGTTGTTGCTAAAGGTTATCGACAAGTTCAAGGAGTTGACTACGATGAGACTTACTCACCGGTAGCAATGCCTAAATCAATTTCGGATCATTCTTGCTATAGCGGCATATTTCGACTATGAAATATGGCAGATGGATGTCAAAACGGCTTTCCTTAATGGAAATTTAACCGAGGATGTGTATATGACACAACCCGAGGGTTTTGTCGATCCAAAGAAGTCTAGCATGGTATGCAAGCTTCAGAGATCCATTTATGGATTAAGGCAAGCATCTCGGAATTGGAACATTCGTTTTAATGAAGCTGTCAAAGAGTTTGGCTTCATCAAGAATGACTATGGTCATTGTGTATTCAAGAAGGTCAATGGGAGCTCAGTTGCATTTCTGATCTTATATATGGATGACATATTATTGATTGGAAATGATGTTCAAATGCTTGAATCTGTCAAGGACTCATTGAAAAATAGTTTTTCTATGAAGGACTTGGGAGAAGCAGCTTACATTTTGGGAATCAAGATCTATAGAGATAGATCGAGAAGGCTTATTGGATTAAGCCAGAGTGCGTATATTGACAAGGTGTTGAAGCGGTTCAACATGCAAGATGCCAAGAAAGGTTTCTTGCCCATGTCACATGGCATTAGTCTTAGCAAGACTCAGAGTCCTACGACTCCTGATGAGCGAAGACGCATGGATGGGATTCCGTATGCTTCGGCTGTTGGGTCCATCATGTATGCTATGGTATGTACTCGTCCCGATGTTAGTTTTGCTCTTAGCGTGGTGGGAAGATACCAGGCTGATCCAGGGGAGAGTCACTGGACAGCGGTTAAGAATATCCTTAAGTACTTGAGAAGGACTAAGGATATGTTCCTGGTTTATGGAGGTGAGGATGAGCTCGTTGTAAATAGTTACACCGATGCTAGTTCCCAAACAGATAGGGATGATAGTCGATCGCAATTTGGGTTTGTGTTCATTTTGAGCGGAGGAGTAGTGAGCTGGACGAGCTCCAAGCAAGATACGGTAGCTGATTCTACAACAGAGGCCGAGTACATTGCGGCTTCTAAAGCTGCAAAAGAAGGTGTTTGGGTGAAGAATTTTATTTCTGATCTTGGTGTGGTTGAGGGCGCGTCTAATCCATTGGACCTCTATTGTGATAATAGTGGTGCCATTGCGCAAGTCAAGGAATCACGGAACCATCATAAAACCCAACACATACTCAGGTGTTTTAACCTTAGTCGCAACATTGTCGAAAGAGGTGATGTAAACATATGCAAGGTACACAAGGATGCAAATGTTGCTGATCCATTGACGAAGCCTCTCCCACGTCCGAAGCCTGAGGCGCACATGAGCTCCATGGGCACACGATGCCTAAATGATTGACTCTAGTGCAAGTGGGAGACTGTTGGAGATATGCCCTAGAGGCAATCATGTGATGATCATATTTCCATATGTATTCATGAGTCCTTTGTATTGTCCTTGAACATCATCAATGATATGTATCAATAAGTATGTGACTTGTTTGTGGAACTATGTATTGTATGATGATTGTTTTAATGGTCCCTAGTTGATAAGGTTAGGCAGACACATATCCTTGACTAGTATACGACTCGGTTGATGACTATGTTTCACAAGTCATGTGCATGGAGATGCTAAACCGATAGTATGGGCTCGGGGATGGAGATCACCGAGCCGGACAGACCCACTTTGAGACGCAGCGAGATATAGTCATCTGTTAGTCTCAAGTGCGATGTCTATGCCATGTCCTAGACCTGAGGTCCTCGCATGTTCTCGGGATGAGGATCGACTAACTTAGGGTCTATCAAATGCTACTCCGTGACTGGGTAGTTATAAAGGTAGCTTTCAGGTGAGTCGTGAGACATGCCGCGAGATATGGTTGACAAAGATGGAATTTGCCCCTCCTATTTGGAGAGATATTCTCTGGGCCCTCTCGAGTGATCAGATTTGGAAAGCATGGCCATGCGACTTGGGTTAAGTGTTAACCCAGTTCGGGAATCTGTATCATGGTTTCGAGAAGAGAGGTCGAGCTAACACAAGGGTGAAAAGTACTCACCTTGAGCTTGGGAACAAATATCGTGAATCAAAAGGAATGTTGCATATGCCACATTGTTGAGGTTCATCAAACGACTTTACGCCTGCATGGGAGTTGGCACGTTCTGCTAGGAGCCGCTACCAACTATCGACTCTGGTCGTGTCCATGTGTACGTGAACATATAGGGTCGCACACTTAAGGGGCTGCAACCCATTCGGATTGGATCTGTGTGGAAAATGGATGTGGACTGCTAGTGGGCTCAAGTGTTGAGCCCACCTCGGAGGTCTATATAAAGGGGAGTGGGCACACCACTTAGGGTTGATGGGATTGAACCCTGGTTAGCCACGGCCACTCCCCATGCCCATGCCGCGTGACCGGACCTAGCAGTCCGCCGCTCGACGCTGCTCGCCGTACGTGTGGATACCTTGGAGGCATCGCATCAGCGGTGCTTAGACGAACTGTTCGAGGGAACTGCGAGGTGCCGTTCGCGGGAGATCACCGTTCAGGGGTCTTCGCTGTTCGCGGGAGATCGGCAACGCAAGGAGGAGACGGCTTGGGAGATCGGCTACATGCATCACCAACTCTACTTCCGCTGTGGTGACTGCGCGTCTAGTGGTAAACCCGATCCCGTGATCTATTTCCAGCAGCATGATCTTGGGTGCGCGGTAGAATATTTTATTTGGTGCTAGCGTAGCATACCGCGTGTTCCAACAGTGGTATCAGAGCCTCCGCTGTGTGGTAATAGATTCGATGATATGCATATGAGATATGTAGATCGGTTCAGGTGCGGGTCGATGAGATCGGTCGCGCATGTCTGTGTTGAAGGTTGGTTTCGTGATCTTGTTTCCGTGATCGTGATGCAGAGGTTGTGACACAACTTAGCCCTACTGGTCGGTTGTCCACCATCGGGGTAGAAAGTGGAACGTAAATCCGGATGCAGCACGCGAAGATCAATGAGATTGATCGAATCGGAACATAGATCAACACCTTGGAAATGTGATTTCCGCGGTGCTGAAATCTGTTGGAGCAGTCTCGGTAAAATGGCTGTAACTTTTGCATACGAACTCCGATTTTGCTCCACCACCTGTCAAACTGAAGCTAACGAAAAGCTGGATTAGCGGAGAAATCCTACAACAGGATTTCGACGCTTCTGCCTAGGCTAAAATTCGCTTGGAAGATAGAGTTTTAGGAGGTTTTATCTTCAGCGGTAGAACGTCTGACTCGTTTTTGCAGGGAATGACTGTGATTTGGTATAGCCCATGTATGTTTCTTGTATATTATTGTTTCGTGACCTGCGTGTCATGAGTGCGGCAACCGGCAGGAGCCATATGGTTGTCCCATTATTGTATTAATGACCTCCGTGTCAACATAAGAAGTCATGTAATGTAATTTACTTTCAGTAGCTATTAGTTTTTAATAGCATAGTATCTTATGTAACACTTGGCGGTTGACACCATGGCGTGGAGATGGAGATCACCACGAGGACAACCATGCATGGGCAGACTGCACACGTGGAGATGGAGATCACCACGCGTTGTGAAAAGGGGCTATACCATATCACACATACATAAACTGCCTCTAAAACTTTATCCCTTTTATGCACCCTTCCTTTTGCATGGTAGATGTTTTAAGTAGGGTGATCCCTCAAAGAATGTCAAGTACAAATGCCTCCCCAATTATTGCACCTTCACATGTCAAATATATTTAGTGGTGGGCCTATGAAATTAGGGTGCCACTAGATCTCCTTGAAGTGACGGGTTTGTGTCAGACACTTACACGTGGAGCATTGGTTGACTTGTCGTGGCTATCAAAACAGTTTTGGGCTACGAGGCATAGGAGTTGGCGAGGCATGAGATGTCCCCAACAACAAGAGTCGTATGGAGATACGATTAGCAAGAGTTGCTTACCGAGTGATCTTGTCCTCTAGCGCTGATGCAAAAGCTCACTAGTTGACATGTTGATCTTGCATCTTGAATCACTAAGTATCAACCGAGGGATGTTGATTTTAGTGGGAGCAATGATCTTATTAAAATGTTTAATATGAATTACTCATCATGAATACATGTCTTAGTGTGCTGCATATTTCTGTTGTAGATCAATGGCACCACCCGCTCAAGTTACCCCTTTTGCGTTGAAATCAATCCTGGAAAAAGATAAATTGAATGGAACAAACTTTACCACCTGGTATAGAAACCTGAGAATTGTTCTTAGGCATGAGAAAAAGGAACAAGTTCTAGAGAATCCGCTTCCAGAGGAACCTGCCGATAATGCTAATGCCACAGCCAGAAATGTCTACCAGAAACTCGTTGATGAATCAAACGAGATCAGTTGTATCATGCTGGCTTCTATGAAGCCCGATCTGCAGCAGCAGTTCGAAAATATTGAGGCTTTCGATATGATCGAGAACCTTAAGAGCATATTTCGAATGCAGACTAGGACCGAAAGGTTCAACGTCTGGCGATCCTTGATGGATTGTAAGCTGAAAGAGGGTGATCCACTAAGCCCGCATGTGATCAAGATGATCGGGTACATGCAAGCTCTGGGTAGGCTGGGCTTCCCACTTGGGGATGAGTTGTCCACAGATACAATTCTGGGTACTCTTCCTGACAGCTATGGGCCGTTCATCTCGAACTACCATATGCATGGGATGGAAAAGAAGCTCACTGAATTGCATGGGATGCTCAAAGTGGCAGAGCAGGATAACAAGAAAGGTACACATCGTCAAGTGTTGATGGTGCAGAACTCGGCTAAGTTCAAGAAGAGTTGGTGCTAGAAAAAGGCTAAGGCAAAGGGCAAAGAGAAGGAGGCAACTCCAACTACAGCCGCGGTGCCTAAGTCAGGGACGGCTTCGGGGAGTATTTGCTTTCATTGCAAGGAACCCGGACACTGGAAAAGGAACTGTAGCAAGTGGCTTGCCGAGAAGGGGAAGAAGACTGGAAGTATGACTTCTTCTTTTTCAGGTACACTTGTTGTATATGTTATAGACATTTATCTTGCTGATGTTTCTAGTAGCTCTTGGGTATATGATACCGGATCGGTTGTTCACATATGCAACTCGATGCAGGAGCTAAGCAGAACTAGGAATGTCGCAAGAGGAGAAGTTGACATTCGCGTCGGGAATAAAGCAAGAGTTGCTGCATTGGCCATCGGCACTATGCAACTTAATTTACCTTCAGGATTTGTAATGGAACTTGATAATTGTTATTATGTTCCTGCTTTGAGTCGAAACATTATTTCTGCCTCTTGTTTGATGAGACAAGGTTATGAATTCAGTGTTAAGGACAATGGTTGTTCTATTTACTTGAATAATATGTTTCATGGCCTTGCACCCGTTGTAAATGGGTTATTTAGCCTAGATCTTGAAGGTGAATCAGTCTATAACATAAATGTCAAGAGGCATAAGCCTAATGAGATAAATCCGACTTACATCTGGCATTGTCGACTAGGACACATTAGTCAAAAGCACATGAAGGAGCTCCATGATGATGGAATTCTAACTTCATTTGAGTTTGAATCATTCGAGACATGCGAGTCTTGCCAACTCGGTAAGATGACTAAGACTCCTTTTGCAAAGAATTGCGAGAGGGCGTCCGAGTTGTTGGAACTTATACATAGTGATGTATGTGGACCAATGAGCACGGCAGCCAGAGGTGGTTTCCAGTACTTCGTGACTTTCACCGACGACTTGTGTAGATATGGATATGTCTAGTTGATGAGGCACAAGTCAGAAACTTTTGAAAAGTTCAAGGAGTTTCAGAACGAAGTGGAAAATCAACTCGGCAAGAAAATCAAACTTCTACGATCTGATCATGGCGGTGAGTATAGGAGCCAGTGGTTTGATGATCCTCTGAATAATCGTAGAATAGTTCCACAACTGACTCCTCCGGGTACGCCACAGAGAATGGTGTGTCAGAACGGAGGAATCGGACCCTGTTGGACATGGTCCGATCGATGATGAGTCAGTCGGATTTACCCTTGTCATTTTGGGGATACGCTCTAGAAACTACAGCTTTCACACTAAACAGGGTACCATCTAAGTCCGTAGATTAGACACCATATGAGATATGGACTGCGAAGAGTCACAGTTTGTCTTTTCTGAAAATTTGGGGATGTGAAGCATATGTCAAGCGACTCCAGTTGGATAAGCTCACACCCAAATTGGACAAGTGCATATTCGTGGGATATCCAAGGGAAACCTTGGGATATTACTTCTACAACCGTGAAGAGGGCAAAGTGTTTATCGCTCAACATGGAGTTTTCCTTGAGGAAGAGTTTCTCAATTAGAAGGCTAGTGGGAGGACGGTCCGACTAGAAGAAATTCGAGAACCACACGGGGACGTTCCGGTAGTTGATACTTTCACACCGGAGTTAGTCAGGGAACCCGTAGTGGAGTCGACACCAGTTCCACGGAGGTCGGAAAGGTTATGCAATTTGGATGACTGCAATGTGTTGTTCTTGGAGAACGACGAGCCGACTACGTATGCGGAAGCGATGGAGAGCCCTGATTCCGAGTTATGGCTTGAGGCCATGAGACCCGAATTAAAGTCCATGGATGACAATCAAGTTTGGAACTTGGTTTATCTGCCAGATGGCGTTCGAGCCATTGAGTGCAAGTGGATCTTTAAGAACAAAACTGATATGGACGGAAATGTCACAGTCCATAAGGCTCGAGTTGTTGCTAAAGGTTATCGACAAGTTCAAGGAGTTGACTATGATGAGACATACTCACCGGTAGCGATGCCTAAATCAATTCGGATCATTCTTGCTATAGCGGCATATTTCGACTATGAAATATGGCAGATGGATGTCAAAACGGCTTTCCTTAATGGAAATTTAACCGAGGATGTGTATTTGACACAACCCGAGGGTTTTGTCGATCCAAAGAAGTCTAGCATGGTATGCAAGCTTCAGAGATCCATTTATGGATTAAGGCAAGCATCTCGGAATTGGAACATTCGTTTTAATGAAGCTGTCAAAGAGTTTGGCTTCATCAAGAATGACTATGATCATTGTGTATTCAAGAAGGTCAATGGGAGCTCAGTTGCATTTCTAATCTTATATGTGGATGACATATTATTGATTGGAAATGATGTTCAAATGCTTGAATATGTCAAGGACTCATTGAAAAATAGTTTTTCTATGAAGGACTTGGGAGAAGCAGCTTACATTTTGGGAATCAAGATCTATAGAGATAGATCGAGAAGGCTTATTGGATTAAGCCAGAGTGCGTATATTGACAAGTTGTTGAAGCGGTTCAACATGCAAGATGCCAAGAAAGGTTTCTTGCCCATGTCACATGGCATTAGTCTTAGCAAGACTCAGAGTCCTACGACTCCTGATGAGCCAAGACGCATGGATGGGATTCCGTATGCTTCGGCTGTTGGGTCCATCATGTATGCTATGGTATGTACTTGTCCCGATGTTAGTTTTGCTCTTAGCGTGGTGGGAAGATACCAGGCTGACCCAGGGGAGAGTCACTGGACAGCGATTAAGAATATCCTTAAGTACTTGAGAAGGACTAAGGATATGTTCCTGGTTTATGGAGGTGAGGATGAGCTCGTTGTAAATAGTTACACCGATGCTAGTTCCCAAACAGATAGGGATGATATGGGAATATGCCACATTGTTCAAAAGGAATGTTGCATATGCCACATTGTTGAAGTTTGTCAAACGACTTTACGCCCGCATGGGAGTTGGCACGTTCTGCTAGGAGCCGCTACCAACTATCGACTCTGGTCGTGTCCATGTGTACGTGAACATATAGGGTCGCACACTTAAGGGGCTGCAGCCCATTCGGATTGGATCTGTGTGGAAAATGGATGTGGACTCCTAGTGGGCTCAAGTGTTGAGCCCACCTCGGAGGTCTATATAAAGGGGAGTGGGCACACCACTTAGGGTTGATGGGATTGAACCCTGGTTAGCCACGGCCACTCCCCATGCCCATGCCGCGCGACCGGACCTAGCAGTCAGCCGCTCGATGCTGCTCCCCGTACGTGTGGATACCTTGGAGGCATCGCATCTGCGGTGCTTGGACGAACCGTTCGAGGGAACCGCGAGGTGCCGTTCGCGGGAGACCACCGTTCACGGGTCTTCGCTGTTCGCGGGAGATCGGCAACGCAAGGAGGAGACGGCCTGGGAGATCGGCTACACGCATCACCAACTCTACTTCCGTTGTGGTGACTGCGCGTCTAGTGGTAAACCCGATCCCGTGATCTATTTCCAGCAGCATGATCTTGGGTGCGCGGTAGAAAATTTTATTTGGCGCTAGCGTAGTGTACCTCGTGTTCCAACACTCGGCCGCCAGGACTTCAGTCCATCTATCCGCTAGCAGATCTTGGTCAGCTCAAAGTTGTTGTTGCTTTTTCTTCAGGCTTTTTCCTGTGGCTGTAAGCCGGCGCTTGAAGCGTTCCTGATCGACGGGTTCCTCAGGCACGATAAATTCTTCGTCGCCGAGGCTAACCTCGTCTTTGGAGAGAGGCATGTAATTGTCATCCTCTGATTCTCCATCTACTGCCTGTTCCTGAGGGCTAGCTTGCCCATCCTCCCGCTCGAGGCCTGGCTGGAGGGGATTGTCTTCGTCTTCGGCACTATGCGGAGCATTATTGTCTCTTGTGCCGGTATCGCTGCTTTTGCTATGGTGGGGCATAGAGCGGCGCCGATGACGCCGGTGCTTAGATTGCTTCTCAGGGGGATTATCCTCCGTTGCCTTATTGCCATTGCTTTCCTTGGGGGTGTCCACCATGTATATATCATATGATGAGGTGGCAGTCCACCGCCCTGTGAGCGGTGGTTCCTGTTCGCCTCCTGCATCGTCGTCCATACAGTCGATGTCTTCGGAGCCAAAATCGAGCATGTTGGTTAAGTCATCGACAGTGGCTACCAAGTGGGTGGTGGGTGGGGAACGAATTTCTTCGTCGTCCGCTTCCTACTCAAGCCGGACATAGTTCGGCCAAGGGTCTCCAGACAAGGAGAGAGACCTTAATGAATTTAGCACGTCGCCCAGTGGCGAGTGCTGAAAGATATCCGCGGAGGAAAACTCCATGATCGGTGCCCAATCAGATTCGATAGGCACGGACGCAGGCGGTTCGGAGCCCGTGGTCGGGGACGAATCCAAGTGTCCGGCAACACGGGTCTCATAGGGGGTGAAGTCAGTATTCGGCTCTATCGCCGCCGAGTGTGCGGCCTCCGTGGCAGGGTCCATCCACCCGTCCTCGGATGGCGCAATCTGCTCCGGATTGAGAGCCGGAGTAGCTACAAGTGGGATCTCCCGAACACCGTCCGATGACAGAGCTAAGTCGTGCTCATCGTGACTGTGCGGCGCACCTGACATGGGTTCAAATCCGTCGAAGATCAAGTCTCCGCGGATGTCGGCAGTATAGTTCAAGCTTCCGAACCTGACCTGATGGCCAGGGGCGTAGCTCTCGATCTGCTCCAGATGCCCAAGCGAGTTGGCCCGCAGTATGAAGCCACCGAATACAAAGAGCTGTCCGGGAAGGAAAACCTCGCCCTGGATCGCATCGTTGCCGATGGTCGAAGGAGCCATCAAGCCTTTATCGTGACGGCACAGTGGAACTCTCAATGAAAGCACCAATGTCGGTGTCAAAACCGGAGGATCTCGGGTAGGGGGTCCCGAACTGTGCGTCTAAGGCGGATGGTAACAGGAGGCGGGGGACACAATGTTTACCCAAGTTCGGGCCCTCTCGATGGAGGTAATACCCTACTTCCTGCTTGATTGATCTTGATGATATGAGTATTACAGGAGTTGATCTACCACAAGATCGTAGAGGCTAAACCCTAGAAGCTAGCCTATGATTATGATTGTTGTTGTCCTATGGACTAAACCCTTCGATTTATATAGACACCGGAGGGGGCTAGGGTTACACAGAGTCGGATACAAGGGAGGAGATCTACAGATCCGAATTGCCAAGCTTGCCTTCCACGCCAAGGAGAGTCCCACCCGGACACGGGATGAAGTCTTCAATCTTGTATCTTCATAGTCCAACAGTCCGGCCAAAGTATATAGTCCGGCAGTCCGAGGACCCCCTAATCCAGGACTCCCTCAATGTGGAAGAAATAAAAGCGACGGACTGCATAATAAAGGTCCACATCACAAGTGGCAATATAAAGTGACGTTCTTTCGCATTAAGATTTTGTGCATCATGAAAGCGCATGACAACCTCTGCTTCCCTCTGCGAAGGGCCTATCTTTTACTTTTATCTTCTACCTCATGCAAGAGTCATGGTGATCTTCACCTTTCGTTTTTACATTTTATCCTTTGGCAAGCACAGTATGTTGGAAAGATCCTGATATATATATCTAATTGGATGTAAGTTAGCATGAACTATTATTGATGACATTAGCCTTGAGGTAAAAGGTTCGGAGGCGAAACTATAAGCCCCTATCTTTCTCTGTGTCCGATTAAAAACTCCGTAACCAGAAGTATTGCGTGAGTGTTAGCAATTGTGAAAGACTAAATGATAGTTGAGTATGTGGACTTGCTGAAAAGCTCCTATATTGACTCTTTCTGATGTTATGATAAATTGCAATTGCTTCAATGACTAAGATTATAGTTTGTTGGTTCTCAATAAAGTTTCTGATTCATACTTGACGTTGTGAATAAATTATTACTTGAGCATAAGAAATCATATGACAATATCCATATATGTTGCTGTTATAAGAATGATCATGATGCCCTCATGTCCGTATTTTATTTTATCGAAATCTCTACCTCTAAACATGTGAACATATTTATCATTATCGGCTTCCACTTGAGGACAAGCGAGGTCTATGCTTGGGGGAGTTGATACGTCCATTTTGTATCATGCTTTTATATCGATATTTATTTCATTATGGGCTGTTATTACACATTATGTCACAATACTTATGCCTATTCTCTCTTATTTTACAAGGTTTACATGAAGAGGGAAAATGCCGGAAGTTGGAATTCTGGGCTGGAAAAGGAGCAAATATTACAGACCCATTCTGCACAACTCCAAAAGTCCTGAAACTCCACGAAAGTTATTTTTGGAAATAATAAAAAATACTGAGCGAAGAAAATACCAGAGGGGACCCACACCCTGGGCATGAGGGTGGGGGGCGCGCCCTACCCCCACGGGCGCCCCCTGCCTCGTGGGCCCCCTGGTGGCCCTCCGGTGCACATCTTCTGCTATTTGAAGTCTTTCGTCCAAAGAAAACTCATAAGCAAGCTTTCGAGACGAGACTCTGCCGCCACGAGGCAGAACCTTGGCGTAACCAATCTAGGGCTCTGGCGGAGCTTTTCTGCCGGGGACACTTCCATCCGGGAGGGGGAAATCATCGCCATCGTCATCACCAACGCTCCTCTCATCGGGAGAGGGCCAATCTCCATCAACAACTTCACCAGCACCATCTCCTCTAAAACCCTAGTTCATCTCTTGTATCCAATTCTTGTCTGTAAGTCTGAGATTGGTACCTGTAGGTTGCTAGTAGTGTTGATTACTCCTTGTAGTTGATGCTAGTTGGTTTATTTGGTGGAAGATCATATGTTCAGATCTTATATGCATATTAATACTCCTCTGATTATGAACATGAATATGCTTTGTGAGTAGTTACATTTGTTCCTAAGGACATGGGAGAAGTCTTGCTAATAGTAGTCATGTGAATTTGGTATTCGTTCGATATTTTGATGAGATGTATGTTGTCTCTCCTCTAGTGGTGTCATGTGAACGTCGACTACATGACACATCACCATTGTTTGGGCCTAGAGGAAGGCATTGGGAAGTAATAAGTAGATGATGGGTTGCTAGAGTGATAGAAGCTTAAACCCTAGTTTATGCGTTGCTTCGTAAGGGGCTGATTTGGATCCATATGTTTCATGCTATGGTTAGGTTTACCTTAATACTTCTTTTGTAGTTGCGGATGCTTGCAATAGGAGTTAATCATAAGTGGGATGCTTGTCCAAGTAAGGACAGCACACAAGCACCGGTCCACCCACATATCAAATTATCAAAGTACCGAACGCGAATCATATGAACGTGAAGAAAACTAGCTTGACGATAATTCCCATGTGTCCTCGGGAGGGTTTTCCTTCATATTAGAAATTGTCCAGGCTTGCCCTTTGCTACAAAAAGGATTGGGCCGCCTTTCTGCACTTTATTTACTTTTGTTACTTGTTGCTCGTTACAAATTATCTCATCACAAAACTATCTGTTACCTATAATTTCAGTGCTTGCAGAAAATACCTTGCTGAAAACCGCTTGTCATTTCCTTCCGCTCCTTGTTGGGTTCGACACTCTTACTTATCGAAAGGACTACGATAGATCCCCTACACTTGTGGGTCATCACCTACCCCAACAACGCCCGGTGGCACGTATGGACCTGGCCCGGGGGCTCATGCCGGTGCAACAAACATGAGTGTTTGCCACCCTGATTTATGCACAAGCGTGCTGTGAACACTTGTGTCAAGTACTAAGTCTCATATGCAGCTGACCAGAGAAGCCGCTCTTCGTGGGATCATGGAGAGCATTGAGAAGACCAAGCATTGGGGCAAGTTACAAATACCCCAAACAGAAGCAACCAGCACCGGCAAGTCAAGCCCCGGCAAGCTCCTCGGACGTGGGCTTCCCGCCAAACGGCAGTACTCCGCCGCTCTCGCCAGCTAGATGCTGATTAGTGAGGTGTCGAGCCCATAGGTGCTTAGGTGGACATAACCCATGCATGTCGGCATGTTAGAGGAGCAGGTTAACTTTATCGACATCCGTCTAGATGGCGTGTCACCCTAATAAGAGGTACTTGGATATGCGGCACGACAGCCTTGCTGGGCTTCAACCTCCACTCGACAACTAGCAGCGCATTTAATGTGTTTTGTCCTAACTGCTAGAGTTAGGTATCATAGTTCTACATTAGTCTAATCACCCCTGTAATGACCTTTTTGCCATTGTGGTTACCCCTTGAGCTATAAAAGGAGGGCCAAGGCAACATTAGAGCGGGTTCGAACCCTGACAATCCTCATGCGTAGGTATTCGTGTAGCTTCCCTCCACGTCACTTGACGGGGAGGAGCGCTCTATGTACTTTGTGCTCAAACTCCACCAATACACCAAAGGCAAGAATAGGGTTTTATGACTCCGGGCGGCCCGAACCTGGTTAAAATCATGTGCTCCTCATTGTATTTGCTCTCTGCGTTGATTGTCACCCCCCCCGAACCAGCAAAGGGGCTGCATTTCCCCATAGATCATCGGCTCCATGCTGATAGCGTTCCATGGCGTCATTTTAACAGATTTGATGGCACTCTTTTCAGTGTAAAAGTCAGTCTGTAAAGCCTCACTTCAAAAGGATAATGGAAACTCGATTAATGTCAGCTGTGATCTTACCATGTCATATATGGTTTCATTACATATTCTCGGACATTTCAGTGTCAGTGGTGTCTCAGGAAGTGTAAGTTGTGAAACTATTTGACAACTCATGAGACATTCTCTAAACATGTAACTCAAATATTCCTTTCCACAATCGAATTGCAGAACGTAATTTTTCTTACAATAATGTCTACTTCATACTAGAAACGTTTTGAACTATTTCAAAGGATTCAGACTTATGTCTCAGTAAGCAGATATTTACATATCTACTCGAGTCATCGTTGAAGATGGACAAATCCACTACTAGTAACATCACTTACTAGATTGCACACATTAATATGTATGATTACCAATAAGTTTGTTGCTCGTTCCTCATGGCCCGACAACAATATATTAGTCACTTTACCTTTGGGATGAAAGTTGCAAGAGTTAGATGATTTATAATCAAACTAACTTCAAATCCATCACTATGGAATTTCTCCATGCGGGTTACTCCAATGTTACCAAACGCAACACCATGGAAATGTGGTATTCTTTTACTCTTGCAACATTTAGCATCAGTGGTATGGATGTATAATATTATCACCAATATTCATAACATACATCCCATTCATAAAGGAAGCATGGCCCTTATGTTATTCGTAACACCGAACAAAAATTGTTCTTTTATGAACAACCTTCTTGCAACAGGCATAATGTAAAGGGCTAGATTGTATAAAACTCTAAAGATAATTATCGACATAAATGCATCGGTAATACATCGGTGGAAAGTTTAGTAAGTTATACTATGTTTCCAACATGTATCTAAACCTCATTACTGGCTAGTCTATTAGGCTGCAGTAGTTCCTGCATCAGGTAACAACAAATGCAATCGAACTAGTGTCCTTCTGATAAACTTTTAATCACAATACCAAATAATTAGTGATTAACAATTTAATCATAATTCCCAAGAATTACTTCTTTGGTCAAACTCTTAAACATCTATAACATGTATGACATTCATACTTGAGCTAGACCTTCTATTTTTATTTCTTTTTGTCTTGATACATCTAGTAGTTTTACTTCTAGTATTTCTCCGACTCACATAAGAAGCACCCCACTGTAAGAGTGGTGTTAGCCCTGGATTTCCTAGGCATGTAAGTCTCACTGACACCCTGCGGAATTATCCTTTCTCTGGATCCTATTTTATTAGACTAATGCCTAGTGAACACTTCACTAATATTTGCAAGCAAACATTTCTTTGGATATCTCATGTCTTTTAGCCTTTGTTTGTATCTGAAACAACTTCTTAATTACATGAATATCACATAATTGTCCCAAACTTTGGAAGTTCGGGTCACATGTGTCAGATATCGGGTTCCGACAAAACCCTTGAGGTTCGAACTCTGGGGTGCGCACGAAGATCTCTCTCCCCCTAGCTAACGCTCTCGCGACGATCTCAAAGCTCAGCTCGCCGAACACGACAAAGGGACACAAGAGTTTATAATGGTTCGGGCCATCGATGTGGTGTAATACCCTACACTAGTGTGGTGTAGTAGATTGCCTTGTATGCTAGGGATGAACAAGTACAAGGGAAGACCTACCTCCTGAGGAGAGGTTTTCTTGAGCTCGGCGAGCTTGTGTGTGTGTGTGTGTGGATGGAATGGATCTGATCCCGGATCAGTTGGGGCCAAATCCGTTGCCTCCTACGATGGTGGCTAGTCCTATTTATAGAGGCTCGGGTTCCTCTTCCCAAATGTTCGGTGGGAAGGGATCCCACAACGGCCAATTTGAAGGGGGCAGCTAGTACAAGCTATCCTGACAAAAGGTGGTCTTCGCCTGCCAAAGGCTCTAGTGGTGACGCCCTCGTGGGCTCCGCGATGATCTCCGTCCTGCCGTCCTGCTAGTCTTGGTCTCGTTGCACCGATATGGAAACCTTTGTCTGACGCCTCGGGACTCCTCGCCTGCGCCTGCTCCTTTAGCACCGAAGAGGAAACCAGTACTCTGCGCCCGCTGGCGCCCGCCAGGCCTTGGTCATCATGGCTCACGTCAAGGGAGCCTCACGAGATGCTCCTCACCTTGATCTCTCCGCTCCTCGCGAGCCAGCCTAGTGAGGCTGCCCCTGAGGAGGTCTTGTGTTGCCCGCCTCGTGAGGCTTGGCCCCTTGCGAGGGTCTTGAGTGTTTGCTGGTGAAGATGGGCCATACTAGGCCACTAGTGGAGCCACGCCGTGGGCCGCAGGCTGGCAAGTCTGGGGACCCCCGTTCCCAGAACGTCGACAGTAGCCACGGGGCCCAAGGCATGCTCAGACTTGGCTTTGAGGCGAAGCCAAGGGGCAAGTGTGGAGCGCTGCGGGCCCCAACCGCCTGCGGCCTTGATTGGCGCACGGCGATTGACGGGACGTGGGCGTCCCCGCTTCCCCCTGCAGCCTTGATATCCGCCTGGCTAGGCGGCCACCGCGACTTACACAGTTATTCCTTCATCGCTGGCGACGCACTCTCCCAACTCTTCCGCCTTCCCGAAACAACAGCCTCCTCTTCCAATCTGACCTGAGCTCGGTCCTCTCCTTCGCCATGGCGCCGAGCCGAATGAAGAAAGGGAAGAAGAAGTCCCTGTCCTCAGCCAAGCCACCTCCGACCCTTGAGCCAGCCATTGAGCTGTCGGTTGTGCTCAACCAGGAAGCCATGGACAAGGTCCGCCTAGCACTCGCCACCGACTTCAACGAATGGGGGAAGACGGTGGTCTGGCCCGCATCCTGCGCCTTTCTTGACAGGACAGTCACCGAGGTCCACATCTTTCTTGACACCTTATGGGCCCGCCTGATTCCCCCTTTTTCCACCTTCTTCAACGCCGTGCTCTCCCATTACCAGATCCACATGCTGCACCTGGGTCCCCAATCCATCGTCCTTCTTGCTGTCTTCGCCTTTGTCTGCGAGGCCATGGTGAGCATTGCTCCTTTTGTGGCCCTACATTGCCATTTCTTCTCGCTACACCTGACTGACCCTCGGTAGTGCTCGGGATGCTTGAGCTTGCAGGCCGTGGCTGCGACAGCCGGCTCGGGGATTGACTTCGACCTCCCGCCGTCTGCGAGCGGGTTCCGGAAGCGGTGGGTATTCGTGGACGTTGGCGTGCTCAGCCCCCTGCTCTCACTTCCATCGGCACCCCCTGTTCCCAGCTCTGGCTGGGGCCACGAGAGGCTCGCTGACCTGCGTCTTGCCTACGTCTGGCTCCGGTAGAAGAGGTTGAAGGATCTTGGTGTGACTGCGCCCATGGTGGTGAAGGAGTTCATCCGGCGCCGTGTTGCCCCACTCTAGCGCCATTCTCGACCAATGTGGACCTTGTCCGGCAGCAAGGTCCACATGAAGCATCACAAGTCCGGGCTTCCTCTTGAGACGCAATGAACTGTGCTCGAGATCCTGACGGGCGACCCATCGCCAGCAACATGCTGGAGGAGGGTTGTCTCTTGTACTTCTACTCGAACAAGGTGGATTTCGTGAGGCAGATGCCCCTTTCGATGAGTGGGGACTACGTCCGGTCGGTGTTGAAGGGCCTCGTGAGAACCCTGTCCCCGTGGCTCCCTAGCCCGCCGTCAGCGTGGCGACCTCCCCAGAAGTTGGCACAGGGGGACGACCACCGTCGGCCACTGGCGACGCGGCTGCTGAGGAATCAGCGCCGCTCAGGGCTCCCGAAGGGTCGTCCGATGGGCCCTCGGAGAGCCGTCCTGAGGAAGCGGCCAAATGGGCGTCGCAGCCCGGTACTCATGAGGCTGCAGCCCCTGAGGGCCTGGCGGGCCGTCGCAAGGCAGAGGCCAAGGTCTCCAAGCAGTACGGCACCCCTGAGGTCGCCTCCTCTGGAGCTACCCAGCCGTGCCCGGAGCTGGTGACCGTACCCTGGGCTTCGGCCGGCTCCGACTGAACTTTGATGTGCTCCGGAAGAGGAAGGTGTCTCCAAGCTACAGCGGTGATGCCTTCCGGCCATTGAAACAGAGGAAGTATATCGCCATATATCAGTGAGTACCTTATCTTTGTAATTTCTCGAGTGCTGCTTTCCCTCGTGACTGTGGCTCCTCAGGGTCCCTTCTGCTAAGGCGGCGAAATCTCGCGAGAAGCAACCTCCTCCTGCCTCGAGTCCCATACTGGCCTTGAGCGCGAGGTCGGCTGGAGAGGCAAGCGCGCTAGCCTGGCGCCTCGAACCCGCGTTCTTGCCGTCTCTCCTTCGTGGCCTTGCTTGGGGTGCGGCAGGTGTGCCAAGGGCTCCTCCTCTGGTTGTCGACCGTGGCTGGGTGGCCTCAGCCCTGGCCTCTCCATCAGGCGACGAGCCGTCCCCACCCCCCGGGGTTCCTGACATGGCCCGAAGGGCGTCTGGCAAGGCACCAGCCCCTAGCCCCCTGCCGGGAGGAGGCGAGCCACCTCAGACCTCTTCAACGACTTCCGGCATGGGGGATTGGCCCGGTCATGCATTCGAGCTTGCGCGCAAGCGGAGTGCCGTCCGTCACGAGCTCTTTCAGGAGGCGTGGGTGCGCTGAGCCAGCTTGGGGAAGAGCTCGCGGACATTGACGCCCACCTTGAAGCTGAGGGTCTCCGGCTGGTGGACGAATGGAATCAACTGAAAGTGGCCATCAACCTCAGGCGCCTCCAGCGCGAGCATGCCAACGCGAAGGTCGAGGCATCCCTCGCAATCTCGCGCGAGGCCAGCGCCCGGGCCATGGAGGAGGCCAGGGAGGTGGACCACCGCCGCGAGGTCGCCGAGAACAACAGGCAGGAGCTCCTGGCCCTGAATGCCTCCCAGGAGCAGCAAGTGGAGGCGCACAGAGCGGCCTTGGCATTGATGAAGGGGGCGCTATCTGATGAGGAGGAGATCTTGAGGCGTGAGGAAGCGCTGATGGTGGAGGCCACGGAGCGCAGCCTCGAGCTTGAGCGGTTGGAGATAACAGAGCATCTGGTTGCCGAAGCGGAAGATGCTGCCAGCGCGCGCGAGGCCAGGACCCAGGAGGAAGTTCACCATAGCGTGGTTGAGGCTCGTGTTGATCTTGCCAACACGTACGACCTGAAGCTGAATCTCGTGGAAGCCGAAGCTAAGGGCAGGACCACCGCCCTCAGGTCAAGGTTGGCCGAGGCGGAGCAGCGCAAGAACGCCGCAACAGCTGCCTTGATCTCCTTGTAGGCGAGTTGGCCTCCACCCGTGCTGAGCTGCTCCCACTTCAGCAGCGGATTACCAACGCCGAGTCCTTGGCGCATTAGAGCAGGGAAGAGGCGCTCTACCGGCAGTCGTTACTGCACAAGCATACTCCCATGCTTCGGGACATCAGGACGAGGGCCAATCAGGCGCTAGGCGCCATCTGCGACGAGCACGCCCCTCACCCCCACACCGAGGATTACGCCAGCCATCTTCGCTTCTTTACAAACGTCGTGACACGCCTGGAGAACCGGGTTGCGAGGGCTCGCGAGCTTGTGGACGAAAAGTGTCGAGGCCTCCTCGGGCGCGCATTCTCCCGCGTCTTCAGCCATCTCCTGAACATCAATCCTGACTTTGACTTTGACGCTGCCATCGCCCCGGTGCCCGAGGTCATCCAGGACAACCTAGCGCGCTGGGTGGACGACAATGTGGATGCTCTGGTCAGGGCCCTTGCTTCTAATGACGACGCGGTGGTGGTCGTGGCAGATGAGGGCAGCGCGGTTGATGACGGTGTAGATAGCGCAATTGATGGCGCCAGCAGCATGTCCGGGAGTGATTCGGAAGACGCGGCGAGCGACATGTCCGACTGAGCCCGCGCTCCTTTATTGTGAACCTGCATGCAAAAGCTTGGGCACGGCCCCTCACGATGTAAGAGCATTTTGGGGAGGGGGAGCCCCTCATGTTAACGGACTACCATTTTACTTCTTAGGCTAGGCTTGAAAACACGCTTTTGTGAGCTTATGAGCCCCTTGCGGGCATGCTGCCGTAACTTACCTTAGTCCAGTCGGGCTTCAAACTGATTTGGCAGCTGCGGATGTGTATTACTTCCAAGGGGAGTCCTTTGTGGGCTCGCGAGGTATTTGTCTCCTACGGGGTCTGCCAGTCCGCCCGAGAGGGCCTCGCGAGAAGCGAGCGACAGTCATGGCGGGGCGCGCGCATAGTGCGTGCATGCCACGGCCAGCCCCCGCTCGCGAGGTGCTCAGAAGGGGATAGGTAGCAGACACAAATCTCAAAACAAGGCACGAATCCACAAACTCACGAAATCAACATGAATGAGAAAGGACGCCCCCCATGCTTGCCAACAAAAATACAATTTCGAGTTCAAATCCAAAAAGGCGCCAAACCAACCACAGAAAAGAGGTGTTGAAAGCAAATTGCCGCGTCCGGCACCTCGCTAGTCTTCTTGTCTTCCCACCAGCGCGGAGCTAAGTGCTTTCATAGGCCGTGAGCATAGTCATTGGGGGACAGTGTCGATGGCCAACGCAGAGCATGGTGCTTCCACTAGGACGTGGGCGGGAGCCCCCGAGACCCGAGGGCGGCTCTCTGAAGACTCCGGGCCATGTACAGCCCCACTCATTATTACGTGAGAGTGTCACGGGCGGAGACCTTCACAGGCGTGAGCCTTGCTTCATATCGCCAGACGAGTGCCCCGCCTTGCGCTGCCCTCGACCAACGTTGGGGCGTCCGGAAACCAGGACGATGCCAAGGGGCAAAGGGGACACTAGCGGCGCCCTCGGCGACCACGGGCCCTGTGCCGGGGGGAAGGCTCGCCAGTGCCTCCCCGACAGAGGACCTACTTCCGGGCAACGCCTTGCTCCATGCGATGCGGAGAGCGGCCTTGCTCCAGGCCCCTTCCACGCAGCCCCCAGTGCACTTCCCCTGGTGGAAGTGAGGCTGCCGCGCTGGACTTCCTCTGCGCTCTCTGCTAGTCGGCACCACAGCAGCTCCCGCGCCACTACGAGCGCGGCTCTCATGTTTGCTTGTTCTCGTCGGGTGTGCGGCGCCGTCGCCGCGGCGTAGCTCGAGGCCCTTGCGGCGGCCCGCGCATGACACGGGGTAAGGGGGGAAGGCGCTGGACCCTGCCGCCCGCGCCCCGCGGTGCTCGGCGGTGCACGGGCCGCTTGAAGCGCGGAGTTGAGGTCTTCTTGGGCGGACGGTGCCGCCCTGACTGGCCAAGCTTCCCAATGGTCGGGTTGGTCCTCGGTCGCCGGACATCGGCACCACGGGGTGTTGGCGGGTCGGATGATGGAAGAGAGCCTTCGGCGCACCCCTACCTGGCGCGCCAAATGTCGGATATCGGGTTCCGGCCAAACCCTTGAGGTTCGATCTCTGGGGTGCGCACGAAGATCTCTCAGCCCCTAGCTCACGCTCTCGCCACGATCTCAAAGCTCAGCTCACCGAACCCGATGAACAAAGGACACAAGAGTTTATACTGGTTCGGGCCACCGATGTGGTGTAATACCCTACTCCAGTGTGGTGTAGTGGGTTGGCTTGTAGGCTAGGGATGAACAAGTACAAGGGAAGAACTACCTCCTGAGCTCGATGAGATTGTGTGTGTGTAGATGGAATGGATCTGATCCTGGATCAGTTCGGGCCAAATCCGTTGCCTCCAACAGTAGTGGCTAGTCCTATTTATAGAGGCCCGGGTCCTCTTCCCAAATGTTCGGTAGGAAGGGATCCCACAACGGCCAATTTAAAGGGGCACAACTAGTACAAGCTATCCTGACAAAAGGTGGTCTTCGCCTGCCAAAGGCTCTGGTGGTGACGCCGTCGTGGGATCCGCGATGACCTCCGTCCTGCCGTCTTGCTGGTCTTGTGTGACAGCCTGGTTTTTGCCCTTTCTTATTTGCTTGAAATTTCATTTGAAAGTTTTTGAAACTTGGAGTTTCTGAATCTTTTCATTTGGACTTAAACACTTGGGCATCCTTGGCTTTCACCCAAGTGTTCACTTCTCTCCCAAACCATCACTTCACTTCTGATCCACCACAAAATAACCATCGGAATATTTTTCTTAAATGAAAAATATTCATTTTCTCTCAGAAACCCTAAGCCAGATCTGTTTGCTTCAAGGCAACCCTAATTTTTATGGCTCGGAAAATTCTAACATAATTCACAAATATTCTAGGGACCCTAGGGCACCTCCCTGAGCAAAAATATTTCATCACTTTTTGGAATATTTTTGCTACAGAAAATCTTTTCTTTTCTGGACAGAAATGGTGGTTTCTACAGCAACTACCATTTTACTTGCTCCATTTGACCTGAACTTTCTTGTGCATCTTTACCATAGTAACTTATAACTAGCCTCCAAAGCACAGCCCCAAACTCCCAGCCATTTGACCACAGTAACATCACAAAGTTACTAACCAGAAACTTACCTGGCTTGTAAAATCTTCTCTACTGCACCTGGATCCAAACCAAACCGTGGTAAACTGTAAAACTACCACGAACAACATGCCAGACAAGATTTTTGGATGAAGGCCGGCCTGAGGAGAGAGTTCGCGCGGTGACCACGCGTGTCCACGATGCCAGGCATGCGTGTCGACGCGCTCTGGGTGACGCCGAGCGCTCTGTTCGAGCGTGCTCGCTTCCCCCGCCTGCCCAACCATGCCAAACCCCGCCACCATCATCGTCTCGACGTCCTTAACTCCTCCCTGGCACTTGCCGACGCCGGAGCTCGCCGCAGCGAGCACGGGCAAGGTCCGGCCAGCCCAACAGTGCGGAGCACACTGTGCTCGTCGCCATCCCCTTGATCCTGTGCTCGTCTCCGCTCACCCACAGTGGCCGCGTGACCTTCGTCGCCTTCTCCCCCTCTCACTGACGCCGCTCGTCGCAGGGCACCGTGGACAGGTGTCCACCGGCGGAGCCCGAAGCACCCTCGCCGCTCGCCTATGAATAGAGCCACCCCCAGCCTCCTCGAGCACTATCCAGCACTCACACACACCCCACGATCGAGTAGGAAGCCGTAGTCCGGCCGGGCAGGCCTCGGGCAGGCCTCTGGCTGCCGTCCCCGAGCTCGAGCTCGCCGGCGATCCCCTGTGGTCGCCGCGGTAAGGAAACTAGTACTTTGAGCCGGGGTGCCACAGCTTGGTCTCGTTGCACCGATATGGAAACCTTTGCCTGACGCCTCGGGACTCCTCGCCTGCGCCTGCTTCTTTAGCACCGAAGAGGAAACTAGTACTTTGCGCCCGCTGGCGCCCGCCTGGTGCCCGCATGGCCTTGGTCGTCATGGCTCACCTCACGGGAATCTCACGAGGTGCCCCTCGCCTTGATCTCTCCGCTCCTCACGAGCTAGCCTAGTGAGGCTGCCCCTGAGGAGGTCTTGTGTTGCCCGCCTCGCGAGGCTTGGCCCCTCGCGAGGGTCTTGAGTGTTTGCTGGTGAAGATGGGCCGTACCAGGCCGCTAGTGGAGCCACGCTGTGGGCTGCAGGCAGGCAAGTCTGGGGACCCCCGTTCCAAGAATGCTGACAACATGGAAGCAAGCATATTTCACTTGACTCCGGTGGAATTGTAGCTATTGGATCGAAGGACGCGAGTTACTCATCCATAGCATCAACGAGAGAATACCGCAAGCATGCAATAGGACAAAATCCTTCTCGACACTCTTGAGCACAATCCTCACATTACATTTCCAATCATAAAGTTTTAACTAGATTAAGTGACAACTATTCAATTTCAATAGGGAAGGTGGAAACGCGAGCCAATATTCTACAACTAATGCAAATTACAATTAGACAATGTTCCTAATTAATTGGACTGAGAATTGAACAATTTAATTCTAAGATGTGGTCCCACTCAAATAAATATCTATCATAATTGATATTGAGTGATTCAAGATCCAACTCTCGATTATTCGCCATTGATGGTAGCATCACTGATGATGAAAATCTCAGCCAGTAGGCCAAATTATCAATCACATTCTATGTGACACTTCTTCATCTTTTGATGGGCATGTTCCAAGCTCAGGGCGTTCCTCCCATGAACGTCAAGACAACCAAGTGATCTCGTTGTGAGGTCTAGCCGTCGCCCACCTCATACTCTCAATTCTTTTGTACCCATCACTGGTACGCGTCGGTGCTATACAAACAGTTTTTAACCCCTTTCCGTGACAGTGTTCGGAACCATCGCCAAGTGAGAGACGGCGATAAGGGGGTCATTACCACATGACCTAGAAACCGTCGGGGATATGCTCTCCTGGCACACACGCTCGGCAAAATGAGGTCGTGTGCGACCGGCGAGCGCTCAAATACGGAAATACGTACAGTAGAGCTAAAAAATACAATTATACAGGCGTTATTTTTTCCGGCCGCAAGTACATCCCACACAGTCAGTCCCCGCTAAACGTTTCCGTTTGTATGTACATCCCACACAGTCGCTACAAGGAAAATGTTTCCGTTCACAGGTACATCACACACAATTCTCCCCATTAAATCGTTTGTGATAGTGTTGCCATTGCACACGATATTAACAATTTTATCATTTGCGTTATCGAATGCTTCACACACGGTGCTTAGAAGAAACTGTGTGGCAAAGGCTGTCCATCACATCCAGTTTTTATGTGGTAAACGCTTGCGCAAGGTGGCCTAATGCAAACAGTTTTCAAGAGGATGTCGTGTGTGAAGTGGAGATTGATCGCACACATAGTGGATCCTAGAAACGTTTCTGATCTCCACGTCTATCGTAGACGTTTCGCTTTCGCAAACCGTGTGCAGTGTAATCCCTAATTTAAAAATCACATGTTTTGAATTTGAAAGTAGGCAATCACTTATTTCATATCCAACCATGTTTATTACAAATATAGGTTCAACCACCAATGCATAATTTGATGCACAGGTACATATATTGAAGAACTACAGAAGCACCAAGTAAAGAATGATGAAACACAGTTGTACTAAAGACTGTAAAGAGAGAGGCGAAAGACATTCTGGTTGCTGGAGAAGGTGAAGTGGAATGCCCATATTGTGCCCTCCTCCATGCGTAATGCACGCACGACTTTAGGCCAACCCCTTGTGATGGCTGCTCGTCCATCCTTCACTGTCTTCATTACGACTTCTCAATGCTCATTGTAGTCTGGATGAAATACTTTAACCTTCATTGCGTGTACACCAATCATGTACTTTGCAAGGTAATCTTGAGTGAACTGCTTCGGGAACCACTGCGAACGAAAAAGATTCAGACATTGTTGTCTAACAACTCATTATGGGCAGTAAAAAGAGAAGGCTGCAGAGTTTGTAGTTACCATCCTACATCTCACTGTTGTGTTGGATTTGCTTGCCACCATTCGTATCTCTTTGCTAATAATCCTTATCAGTTTCCTCACTTGATGCTTGTTCATGAATATCTGATTGCCCCATACGCAAAAAGAGTCGATGCATGGATCCTTGCCAAGGGCATATGTACCTACAAGCAACAAGTCAATATTAATTAGAACCTAACAAGTGTCCAGGCCTGGATCTATATGCACTACATTATGGAACGACGGGGGGAGTACAATCCGAGGGATGAAGCTAACCTCGGCGGAAAATGGTGGCCACTCCTGTTGTTGTTCTGCATAAGTAGTGGAAAGGCATGATAAGTATAGCAACCTTAACATCAAACAAATATAGCAAAGGTAAACAACATCATCTCCAAATGATAGCTTGAATGTGTTGGTTTCAGCGTGCTGTTAAAGCAGATATAAAATGGAAGGCATTGTTACCGACAGCAGGCTTGACAGCCATCAAATATTGCAATTCAAACTGGTATAGTTGAAAATGAATAGAACATAAGTAATTCTTAAACATCACACTGGATAAAATGTGTAAAACTGAAATAAAGGGCATGTGTTAACTACACCAGGAATAACTGGAACCAAATATAGCCGTTCAAACTGGTATTGATGTAGTCGAGCGGCACAATTCCGACTTGCACATAATGAACAACACATTTTGAATGACTGAATAAACTGGGCATAAATGACCAGTATAACAACCGAATATGGCCATTCAAAACTGGACAGAGTCTCACTTCAACCAACCTAACAAGCAAATACACACAAACACGGCATATGCTTGAAAACTGGACAAATGCTCACTGCAACCAACCTAACAAGCAGATACAGATAAACAAGGCATTTGCTTGATAACTGGACAAATGCTAAAAAAAGCAACCTAACAACCAAATACAGATAAACAAGGCATCTGCTTGATAACCGGACCAATGCTCATTACAACCAAACTAAGAACCAAATACATATAAACAAGGCATCTGCTCGATTACTGGAAAAATGCTCACTCCAACCAACCAAACAACCAAATACAGATAAACAAGGCATCTACTCGCTATAAACAACCAAATATAGCCATTCGTGAAACTGAAGTGGACAATTCATACTTCAACATCACATAGTCCTATTGAACAATACATTTTTGCATAACTAAAATAATTAAAAACGACACAGTTAAAGCACCGCACGGCAAATGCTACAACAACAAAGGTACGGGTTGGCAAGCTAGAAAAGGTAAGATTTGCTGATAGAATGTTGCCTAACATTTCATGGACGGGATCCTTCCAGTTGGAAGAGCACAGACCCATGGTGCACTCTCTAATGTCACAGATGGGATGTTTCACCTTGGAAGAACCTTCGTGGGTGCCCTCCTCGTGGTCGTGGTTGTGGTCGATGAGATCTGACTTGGCAATTGAGGATCCCAAGCCGCCGCCATAGAACATGTCCTTCAGAAATGACAAAATGGGCTCGATGGCGTATAAAGATCGCTAATCCTTGACCGCTTGGCAGCGAAGATCAGCGGCAAGGCCGTCGAAGAGATCGGCGGTGGTTGAACCAGGGTTGGGGATGGACCACTTAACCTGTGACATGGCCCGCGTGAAGCCGCCGCTGTGGACGAGCTTGATGTTGTAGCCAGCTTTCCTGAGATACAATAATACGCTAGCCCGCTGACACGAAGCCTTCAGCGTGGCAATGTAGTCAATGTCTTCGCCGGCTTCCACGGCGACGTGTTGCTCCGGGATCGACAGGTCGGAGCAAACGGCGGCCACCTCGCCCACGTCCGCCGGAATGGCCATGATAAACCTCTTCTTGGCCGAACGCTCGTCGGGCTCCCCGGGATACGTGATCGAGCTTAGGCTGCGACATTCTGGAGAAGGGGATGCAGACCTGCGGGGAGGGACACCGCATGCCTCATCTAAAAACTCAAGGGGAGTGGGGCGACGGTATGGGAATCGCTGGGTAACCTGAACTTTATTATCTAAGCTAGGAGGAACGGGCAGACCAGCAGGGGTTAGCGCCGGCACCGGCAGCGGCCGCGAGCTATGGTTCGAGGGGGGAGGGGGCGGGTGGGGGACTGTGGGGGTGTTTGAGGATACTCCGCGGCTACTGAAAATTTTAGTAATGGTGGGTGGAGATGGTGGTGGACGAGGGAGGGCGTCGGTGCTGGAGGAGTGTGGGCGACAGTTGAAGTACGGCGGCTACTAAAATTTGGGTAAACGAATTGATGCGGGGCGGGAGTGCCCAAGATCGCGCATGGTCCAATAACAATATGCGTGTATAATAATAAAGAAGAGTGGTGCGAAACCGCCGATTTTTGCAACGCTCAAGGCGGGTAGTTTGTTTTTATATTTCTAGCTAGCTGGTCTATCGCACACGGTTCATCCTAATTTTCAAATAAACTTACCGCCTTTAGCTTGCATAGGTGGTGGTTTTACAACACACTTGCATCGCACACGGTTAAGCCAGTACCTCCACCCTTTGCTCGTGCTTGCGCGGTCGTGGTGACTTTACAACGCACTTGCATCGCACACGGTTGAGCCAGTACCTCCACCTTTGCTCGCGCTTGCGCAGGCATGGTGATTCACAGTGCACTTGTATCGCTAGGATGCTTGGCCCACCACCTCCCACTTTTTGTCAGCGGGGCGGATGCATGTAATGATCGATACTTTGGCAAACATGCATGTCGCCATGACCTACCATAAGATCGACCAATGAATTTATCGTTTGGTCAAACGAAAGTTGTTGTTGTCGATAAACCGCTTGGGCCAATAGATTGAACCATCATAAAAATCGCACGAGAGGGACCACAAAACCAGCACCTCTTGCATGCGGCCCAAAATGATGTACGTTCAGAAGGGGTGATGTGTGTTTTCAACATAGAATAATGTACAATTTAGATGTGGTGCCTACCTCCCGAGACAGACAACAACCATGATGGCAAGGTAGTTAAGGACGAGATACGCAGGGTATGATGTAGGTTGAACCCAGCAATCCGAGCATGTGGGAGGGAATCCTGACAACGCAGGAGCTCGAGCTTTGGTTGGGCGACATGTGACGGTGACCGGCCCTAACACGAACTAGGAGGAATCCATTCATGGCCAACACATACCCCTCATTATCGGTCAAAGGGATGATATATATACACTCAGGGAGCCCACAGATATGTGTGTCATCACAAAAACCGCACAAGGGAGACGTGGTCGATTAGAAGACCCCGTATACACTGCATGCGGCCCGAAAATATGCATGGGTACGGTGGTGTGTGACGTGTTTAAATCTCAAATGCACAACTTTGATGGGCCACCAACTACATTACAAACCGAACACCATACCCGACTCCAAGCCTGGTTCAATACGTACGATGTCAGTTTCCCAACTTTGAGGCGGCGACGGTGGCAGGGGGGTGGGGGGTCGTCCCACTCATGCACTCAAACTTTATTGGGTCTAGCATGGGACACATCTATATCTATACCCCTATATAGTGTGTGAATAACTTTGAAAGTTGGTCGTTAGATGAAGCCAATCTGATGGTACACAGATGGCAAATCCAAGCACTAATGGCAGTTGGATATCATCTACATTCCACCAGATTCTGCCACATGTACAATCTAGAAGACTCCATGGTTGAACTTAAGCATAATGCACAAACCTCAAAACACAAAAGCACTCCTCCTTTGTTCTCTAGAATCTTCCATATCTTAATTGCCCAAACTTTTTTTTGTAAATGAATTGTCACTTTTTGTTTTTACTTTATGCTTTACTGAACAATTCCATGAATCTTAAAATAGATTTTTTTTATAAAACTAATTGATTTTGGATCAGATGAAGTATAAGAATTAAACGAACATCTACATCATGCATATATGACTCAAAGCTTACATGATATAGTGTGGTATTTATTATTAATTTGGTTACCAAATCTCATGCGTGCAATGCACGTGTACCTTACTAGTATCAATAGGAAACCATCATGGTTAAACCCTTCTTGTTTTGGGTCAAAGGGATACATTGTGTGGGGCCCCCTAATTGTCAGTAAAGGATAGTATATATACCTCGGGGAACCCACAGATATGTGCCGCGTCTATAAGGCGCACAAGGGAGACATGCTCGAGAAGAACACCCTGCCACCTATACCCTGCATGCAACCTGAAAAGGGTTTATATAATCACCATGACAGGTCAAGTCAATCATTCTTTAATTTTTAAGAGCAAAAAATAACCCATAAAACATGGTAGGTTTATATAATCGCCATGACAGGTCCAGTCAATCATTCTTTAATTTTTTTTAGCGCAAAAAATAACCCATAAAAACATAGTCAACAAATTAGCAAAACAAGGATCCCAAGGTTTATATAATTGCCAAGATAGGTCACTATAGAGATATAATATATCTCTATAATGACCATGTCATGGAACTTAAATGAAGCTTGAGATATACAACTTCCCACCAGGTCACCCATCCTTGGACTACTCTCTCGGCGTCCTTGGAACGGGGGTACCCAGACTATCTGCAGCCCATTGCATGGCTCTGTCGACAGCCCGGTACGGCCCAGCTTCAGCAACAACAACCCAAGACCCTCGTGAGGGGGCCAAGCCTCGTGAGGCGAACGACACCAAGACCTCCACGAGGGGTGGCCTCCCCAGGCTGGCTCCCGAGGAGCAGAGATATCAATGCAAGCTGCACCTCAGGAGGTTCACATGATGTGAGCCGTGACGACCAAGGCCAGGCGAGCGCCAGCGGGTGCAGTGTACCAGTTTACTCTTTGGTGCTAAGGAGGCAAGTGGAGGCGCGGGGTCCCGAGGAATCAAGCAAAGGATTCCTTATCGGTGCGACAAGACCAAGACCGCCAGGACAGCAGGATAGAGGGCATCGTGGAGCCCACCGTAGCGTCACCACCAGAGGCTTTTGCAGGCGAAGACTACTTTTGTCAGGATAACTTGTACTAGTTGTCTCCCTTCGAATTTGGCCGTTGTGGGATGCCTTCCCTCCTACATTTGGGAAGAGGACCAAGGCCACTATAAATAGGGCTTAGCGACCACCGTAGAGGGGACGGATCCATTCCACCCTGACCAGCTCACCAGCTCATGGAGCACAAGAACACCTCACCTCTTGAGGCTATTCCACCACTGTACTAGTTCATCCAGCCCCTCGAGGCAATCCACCATAAAGCTGGAGTAGGGTACTACATGGCAAGGTGGCCCAAACCAGGATAAACTGTTGTGTCTCTTGTCCCTTTGGTTCATTGAGCTAGGCGTGGAATCATTAAGCAGGCAGACTGGGGAGGACAAGTTCTTCGCACGCACCCTAGAGTTCGAACCTCTTAAGGGTCTGCGGAACCCCGAATCCGACGTTTGGCACGCTGGGTAGGGGTGCGTCGGAGCCTCTCTCCCGTTAGTCGACCCGCCGCCACTCCACCGCTTCCATGGCTGACGCCTGTCGAGCCCGTGCTGAGCGTCGAGCCGCCCTCGCCCCTCGCGTCGCCCAGACGGCGCCCGTCAGCGGGCCTCCCCGTCGTTCTCCATCGCCTGCCGCCAACGCCGCCACCGGCACGGCGGGGCATGAGCAGCAAGCTCTGTTGCTGCACCACTCAATGCGGCGTGATGGGCGCACGGCCACTCCGACGCTGACTCCGGTTGGTCCGTCATCTCACGCTCGTCACGGGCCGGTGGACGCGTAGGCTGCACTGCTCATGGCGCGCGAGCTCCTGCGCTACTGCCCCGTCGACGACTTCTACGAAGACTGGCTGGACCGCATCGCCGAGCTTGTTAGTGCCGCCGGGGGCTCGCCTGCACCGTCGCTCTTGCTACCTCGCCCGCCGCCTGCCGCGAGCGACGTAGCCGATGGAGCGCCTCCGCCACCTCCCCGTCAAGACGTCGCCCTCGGACCAAGGCATGCGGCCCCACGGCGTGACCCGCAAGGCAGGGCGCCCGCGCATGAAGAAGAAAGCTGCCAGGAGGTCCTGCGGCCACAAGAAGATGCTCCAGCGCTCCCAAGGTCAGGGTCCACCTCCACGCCGGGCTCCTGTGACCACTGCGGGCTGCTGAGCCTTCACTCCCTAGCTATGCAGCGTCGTCTGGCCGGGGAAGTTCAAGCCCGACCTGCCTCCATGCTATGACGGCACCCCCGACCCTGCTGAGTTCCTGCAGCTCTACGAGTTGAGCAGCGAGGCGGCTAACGGCGATGAGAAGGTCATGGCAAACTGGATTCCCATGGCTCTCAAGGACGACGCACGCTCATGGCTCCTGAACCTCCCCGCAGGATCGATCTCCTCCTGGGGCGAGATGCGCGAGTGTTTCGTCGCCAACTTCTAGGGCACTCGCGACCGCCCGCCTGCCGCAGGTGACTTGCGGCGCATCAAGCAGAAGCCAGGGGAAACCCTGCAGAAGTACATCCAGCGCTTGAATAGCGTTCGCCTCAAGATCCCCAAGGTGTCGGACGAGGCCATCATCTCAGCATTCTCGGATGGCGTCCGTGATGTCAAGATGAAGGAGGAGCTCGCCATACAAGAGGACCGGTGCACGGCTTTGGAGATGTTCAACATGGCTACCAAGTGTGCGAAAGCTAAGGAAGGACGCCTCTCCCTCCTCGAGCTCCCACCGGCCGATCCAGAAGACAAGAAGGCCAAGACCATGGACGTGAAGCGCAAGGGGGCGGCCATGCTCGCGGCTGAACCGGAGATGAAGCGCGGCTGTGACCACCTAGAGTCATCCAAGGGCAGCCGCCCATTCTGCGTCTTCCACAACGTACACAACCATAACACAAACGACTGTTAAGAGGTCAGGGCCATCCGCAAGGGGCGCCTCGGTTGTCGCCCTGAGCGTAATGATCGAGGCTATGGCCGCAGAGGAGGTCGAAGTGGAGGACGCTGGGACTACCGCGGCCCCCGCCAGGAGTGGCGCGACCAGCCTCGTGCGGACCGCTGGCAGGGCCAACCTCGCGAGGGCGCCTGGAGAGATCAGCCTGGTGAGGACCGTCCTCAGGGTAACGCCAGCCTCCCTCCACTACCACCACCTCCAAGAAGGAACGACGACCACCACCAGGACGAGGGGGCTGGGGGCTTCCAGGAGCCTCGCGCCATCGCCTGCATCCTGGGCTGCACTCAGGCCCCGACCTCCCAACGCATCTTCAAACAGTTCACTTGTGAGATGAACGCGGCCCTCCCCAGGCTCGAGGCTACGTGCCCACTCAGGTGGTCCAAGTGCATCATCAACTTCAGCTTGTCCGACCAGCTCAAGTGAGCGGCGACTGCCAGCGCCCTCCCGATGCTTTGCTCGCCCGTCATCAGCAATGTCCTCGTCACCAAGACCCTCATCGATGGTGGTGCGGGGTCAATGTTCATTCCGTCGACACGTTCGACTGCCTCCAAGTGCCCTATGATCAGCTGTAGCCCACCAAGCCTTTCTCAGGAGTGACCGACAGCTCCACCACCCTGATAGGGCAGATCCGCCTCCCTGTCAACTTCAGCCAGCGCGACAACTACCACACCAAGCTAATTGACTTCGACGTCGCCCACATCTGCCTTCCGTACAATGGCATCCTTGGGTATCTAGCCCTGGCCAAGTTCATGGCGGTGACTTATCATGGTTACAATGTCCTCAAGATGCCAGGGAACTCCGACATAATCACGATTGCCTACGAGGAGAAGGACACGGTGTGCTCTCTCGAGCGGGCCTACCAGGCTGCGGCGGTCTAGGATCCAGACAACGAAGGCACCGTCTACCCTCGTGAGGCTGTCCCCCGGAAGAAGAAGTAGATGCTCCGCCAAGAGCCTCAGGAGAGCGGTGTCTCCAGCGGCACCACCTCAGGACCTGCACCCATGGATGGGGCGCCTCCCTTTCTCGCATAGGAAGGCGTGCCCAGCGCCCCTCTCAGGTTGGGCTACGGGGCTCTCTTCTGGAGGGCCTCTGACTTAGCCAACATCATGAGGGAGGCGCTCGGGCACCACGTGGAGGCATACTTCAGTGCACGTTCCCCCCACGAGGGCACAAGGCATGGGATGCCAGGTGCTCAGGAGTTCATCACCAAGGCAACCGAGGAGCTTCAAGAGGCGAGAGCCATGCACGGCGACCGCCGCCCACCACCTAGCGCGGCTCCTTGTCCTGGCGAGGACGACGAGCTGTGTGTCTGCGTCAACATTCCAGGACTCAACAGAGCTGCATCCCAGGAGCGCTTCTGGCCATCTCACGTTGGTCGGTGTGAGGGCCTGCCTCGCAGCTATGTTCGCATGCACTTCTACCTGACAAACACGGTTGTCACCTTCCATCGACTCATGCAAGCCGCCCTGGCAGCTCACGAGGCCAGGCACCAGGTGGTCCTGGCGTAAATGGCGACGGTTCTATGCAAGCCCCCCGAGCACCTAGAGCCTCCCGAGGTTCAGGACCCATGCGGCTCGTGAGGAGCGACTTCTTCAGCATGCATCTTTAGCTACTTCAACACCTCTACAACAATGGTGCCAGGTGACATTTTTCGGTTTATTCAGTTGAGGGCGCCCCTCGGGCCGCATTATCCCCAGATCGCATGGGCCTGTCCCTGGGACGTGTATCCTTTTGCATCTTTGATTCACTCTGTTGGGTGCGCCCCTCGGGCTGCATCATCCCCATGCTGCGTGGGTCCGTCCCTGTGGCATGTAACATTTTGCATCTATCAGTACTAGCTTTACCTTCTTCCACAAGTTGCTTTATGATTATCATCTGCATGTCCAGCACTTCGTTGCCATGAACGTCATGCGCCCTTGCAAACCCACCCACAACTGCCTCATTATTAAGGACTGGCACGGCGTCTGTGCTTGGGTCCGTCTCTGCAGTGCCGCTAAACCCAAGAGGCTGAGCTCTGGCTCGCGGGCCAGCTCCCATGTACGTCACCTCCCATGGCCCTTGGTGCCTTGTCTCGCATGAGCTAATCGCGGGCAGACGAGCTAGGGCGCGTGACACGGTGCCTCGTCACCACGGGAGCCGCGCGCCGGTTGTCTTTCTTCAGGATTTTCGCATGAGAAGATTGGGCATGGCGTCTTTGCTCAGGTCCGTCCCTGCAACGTCGATAAACCCAACGACTGACCTCTGTCTGGTGGACCGGCCCCGTTCACATCACCTCCTGGGGTCTTTGGTGTTTGGCCTTCTCATGTGATAGCCTCTGGAGAATAATTCGGCGCAGGTTGTCTAACCATCTCGCAGGGCCATCACAAGTGTTCGGAACCAAATTGAGGCGCAACCCACCTTGACGTAGGGCCTCGTGAGTCCCGCGCTGGCTCACGAGTGCCCAGACACACCTCCTCTAGCCCTGCCGTGAGAGCCACGTGTTAGGGCGGGGCTATACACGGCCTAGGGGCTCCACTCAGAGGGAGCCCCCACCCACGCACAAGTGGAAGCACCATGCTCCGCGCTGGCAGTCGACACGGTCGAGGAGCAGCTATGCCCGTGCAAGTGCAGCAGCGCCATGCTCCGCGCTGGTGATAAAAAACTTGGGGCGGCCTCACGGCCGCATTAACCTCAGGGAGCCGCCAGGCTCGGTGTTCAGCTCCATCGCAACACTTTCCCTTTGGGAGAGTCACGCAAGGGGGCTGGGCACAGGGCTACGCTCAGGTCATGCCTAGCACACGCCACCGTGCCAGGTCCCTCGAACCTGGTCTTCGTGCGCCCCTCCCGAGCAGGACCTCGGTGAGGAAAGGTATGGAGGCTTGTTCGTATGTCAAGGCCTAACCTCAGATAGAGGTCATGTAGCCCCTCACCCCTTGGTCACGCCGCGCCGTGCCAGGTCCCTCGGACCAGGAGGTGACTTCCAGTTCAACGACTAACCTCTTTCTGGTGGGCCGCGCACCGGTTGTCTTTCTTTAGGATTTTCGCATGAGAAGACTGGGCACGGCGTCTATGCTCGGGTCCGTCCCTGCAACGTCGATAAACCCAACGACCGACCTCTGTCTGGTGGGCCGGCCCCGTTCAAGTCACCTCAAATCGCTAGGCCGACGCAGAACGCTAAGGCCTACTCTCGCATCTCCTTCCCGAGGGCTGTTTGTACGGCTAGGGGGACTCCTGAGCATCGCGACTCAGGAGCCTAACTGGTCACGTAGCCCTCGCCCCTTGGTCCTGTCCTAGTGATCCAGACGACCCAGCGGCGGCTGAGGAATGCGCGGGGTCGGGCCCTACCGATGCCGACCATTAAAGCAAACGGGAAGGAAATCGCAAAATCCTAGCAAATTATTACAAGACATACTGTTTCTTAAAGGTTCAGAGAACCAAAGTTCTTATGCCTCCACGAGGCACGATACATGTTGCAGGAAATAAAATGGAGGGGAGCACCACCAGCGAGCTTCTCTTTCAGCCTTGGGCGCTGCTATCGCTCGCAAGGAGTGCCCCGTCGTCAACAACGTCGCCGTCGCCCATGCCGTCAGCCGTGGCCGTAGGGTTGGCGGCGCCATCAGCCGTGGGCGCGGGGTCGACGGCGAGGAACTTCCCCAGCAGGGCCTCCACCTGGTCCTTCACGGCTTCGGCAACAGCGATGCAGTGCTCCAGGTGCACAGGCTCAAGCAAGGCTTCAAAGTCAAAGCCGGGGTCGCGAAGATGGAGGTGGCTGAAGACGCGCGTCACGGCTGAGGCGGAGAGCACGCGGGATTCTCCTTCCACCATGGGGCCGAACCCAATGACAACGCCCTTGAGTGTCGTAACCAGCTGGGGGAGCAGCTCGACGGGGCCTTCCTCAGCAGCCACCAATGGCTCCTTCAACCCCCTCCCGTAGAGATCCCGGGGTGCCTTGCGGGACCTCTGCTCAATAGAATTGAAGGCGGCATGATCTTTGGCAAGAACTTTCGCCTTGGCCTCCAGCTGGGCCTTCTCTGCCTCCACCTCCTCCTTTAGCTTCTCCAGGCGGCTGCACTCCGCGGCCTGCGTCCGTGCCGCTTGCTCCAGCTCAGTGTCACGATCAACGACTACGGCTTCCCGGGCCTTCAGCTTCTCCTCCCATGCCTCGCGCAGACGAGCCTCGGCGGCCCGCTTGTTGCAAAGGGTCTCCAGCTTGGCCTCCGCCACCCGACAGCGCTCCTCGACAGCCTCTGCATCCTTCAAGGCCACGTCGCTGGCGGGCATGGCCAGGCTGGCAGCCTGTTTACCCTCGTCAGAGGCCGTCAAGGCCTGGCTCCATGCCGCCCTCATGGACGCGTCATATCACAGCCATCCCGAGATCAGCTCCAGGCGCCCCGACACCAGGCGACGGTCGGCGCCTTGAAGGTTGGTTCAGCGCGGAAAGAGCCTCCTCCAGAGCACTAGGCGAGGCAGGAAGATCACGGCCCAGCGGCATGATGGAAGGGGGAGGAGACAGCGCCGATGCCAGGATCGGCAAGGTAGCAGCAGCAGAGGGGGCCAGGGGCTCCGGAGCCTTCGGGACCTCAGCAGGCGAGCTGAGGGTGGGCGCCTCCGGAGCCGTCTTGGCTACAGATATCGCCTTCTCTTGAGGTTGGGCCTCTGTGTCTCGTGAGGATGACCCAGCCGCAGAAGCGCATATGACTTCACCATCCTTCTATGCCAGGGACGGCGCGGTCGCGGCAAGCTGCTATGTCTCGGTGGTCACGGTTGTCTCCTTCTTATTCTTCACCACCGGCATTGGCCTAACCGTACAACAGGAAGGCATCAAGATAGTACGACAAGAACAGGGAACAAAGATCAAGGCGAGCACTTACTGGTCCACGACGGCGTAATCCCTCACCCTCTTCTGAAGCACCATGCCCGCGGGCTTCGCGGGCTGGGGCACTGGCGCGCAAGCCCCAGGGGCAGACGAGGGCACGGCGCCTGGGTTTGTAGTAGTGCCGGCTGGCGACAAGGCGATGGCATCACCTCGGGGTATCAGCGCCGATATTCTCTTCTTCGGGACCCCTAGCTTCTGCTTCTTCGAAGGGGTTCCTTGGGACCTCGTGGTGACCTTGGCGGAGCACGGTGACTCCCTGACTGGATGCTCACTAGCGTTGTCATCGTCAGAAAGGGTGCGGAGGAGATCGGTTTGGCGCAGTGGAGAGGTCTCCCCCGCTCCCTCCCGGGCCGCCTCTGAGTCCACCCCCTCCTCCTGGTCGGACTCGCCGGAGGACACCGTCACCAAGGAGCACGGGGGCCAGGAGGGCGCCAGAGGTACGAGCCCGCGCTCGTTGAAGGCAGGCATGGCGGCGGCGATCTTTTCCCCATCCGGGCGGCGGTACAGCGGAAGATGGGAGTCCCGGGGGCAGCCCTAGTTCTTCCCGAGGAGGGAGCGCACAATCTGGTCCAGCTCCTCCTGGAACAAGTCATCCAGGCGTAGCCAGAGGTCATCTCCTGCGCCCTTGAACTTCCACATGGGGCGTGAGTGCGCCTGAAGCGGAGCCAGGTGCCGCGTCAGGAATTCCTTGAGGCTGGCCCTGAGGTGGACGCGCTCAAGGCTGGCTCGAACCAGGAGGCTTGACGCCTAGCCGCGGTGGAGGATCCAGCCTTATCGGTGGCCATTGGTCGCTGATTTGGGATGAGATTGACGGATCTGGAGGTTTTCCGAGTAGAAGGAGAAGGGGATCTGGAGCAAGACGAAGGAAGGGCAATGAAGGCTTCGCGGCAGGTGTCAGCCTTTTTGTCAGCCAGGACCAGTTGCCGAGACGGCGTGGGGAAGCGGAGGCGCCCACGTCCCATCAATCGCCATGCGTCAACCGAGGCCACAGGTGGTTGGGGCCCCCGGCACGCCGCACTTGCCCTTTGGCTTCGCCCCGAAGCCAAGTTCGAGCGCGCCTTGGGCCCAGGGGCTATTGTCGGCATCCTGGGAACGGGGGTACCCAGACATGCCTGCCTGCGGCCCATGGCGTGTCTACGTCGATGGCCCGGTACGACAGAGCTTTAGCAACAACAACCCAAGACCATCGTGAGGGGCCAAGACTTGTGAGGCGGACGACACCAAGACCTCCACGAGGGGCGGCCTCCCGAGGAGCGGAGATATCAATGCAAGCTGCACCTCGCAAGGTTCACATGACGTGAGCCATGACGACCAAGGCCAGGCGGGCGCCAGCGGGCGCAGTGTACCAATTTCCTCTTGGGTGCTAAGGAGGCAAGCGCAGGCGCGGGGTCCCGAGGAATCAAGGAAAGGTTTCCATAGCGGTGCAACAAGACCAAGACCGCCAGGACGGCAGGACGGAGGTCATCGCGGAGCCCACCGCAGCATCACCATCAGAGGCTTTTGCAGGCGAAGACTACTTTTGTCAGGATAACTTGTACTAGTTATCTCCCTTCGAATTTGGCCATTGTGTGATCCCTTCCAGCCTACTTTTGGGAAGAGGACCACTATAAATATGGCTTAGCGACCACCGTAGAGGGGACGGATCCATTCCACCCTGACCAACTCACCAACTCATCGAGCACAAGCACACCTCACCTCATGAGGCTATTCCACAATTGTACTAGTTCATCCAGCCCCTCGAGGCAATCCACCACAAAGCTGGAGTAGGGTATTACACCGCAAGGTGGCCCTAATCAGAATAAACTGTTGTGTCTCTTGTCCCTTCACTACAAAAAAGACACAGCTGTGACATGTTGGGCCGAACGAAAAAAAATTATGTTGACTAAGTTGAAAAAGCCCTCTGTCCCCGTCATCTTAGTAGGCCCACAAGTCAGCCTCCCACTATGGTGGGTCCCAGCTAGCAGGGGAGTATTCATTTTTTTGGCGTAATAAGGAGCACTTCCTGGCGAGCGAAGATATAGCTGGTGGGTCTGACCTGTCAGTGGGGGGGGGACGTTTTTTTTGCGAAATACAGAGGCCCTTTCGATGGGTCCCAGTTGTTAGGTGGAGGCATCATTATTTTGCGTCTAATAAGGAGGCATTTCCTTGCGTGCGGCCGTGGACCCAGCTGTCAGCCTCTCCACTTACAGTCAACTTCCGATGCATGTCGTTCGTTAACCACATTGACCAGGCCGCGCTGAGAGCACCAGGGCGGTGGACGACGGCGAGGCCTTGGAAGGGAACGGCACGGAGCCGGGGAAGACTCGGCAGTTGTTTCCCATGCGGAGGGGAGTCCGAGGGTTTACTGGTTCGTCTACCGTCACCGGAGAATAACCGCAGGTGTGGGTGAGTAGAGGGATGGCTAGGCCAGCGATAGTAGTACGGTGGGGCGGTGAGGCCTGCGCGGCAGCACAGCCGGCCGCGGTAGGAGGGAGCAAGCAGTCCCGCCGGCGCTTGTTTGAGCGGCTGGTGCAGGAAAAGCAGATATTGAAGAGGCACGACGACCGTTGGATGGACATCCAACAGTCACTGCTTGTGCGTCAACCTTTTTTTCAGGAAAGCTTCAAATCTATGGAAAACAGCATACAACCCATCTGCCATTATTTCTAATAATTTACATCCCATTTGCTAATTCTTAAGGTTTTTTTTGAGCCCATATTCTTTTTGCTAGCATTGCAGCCCATATTGTGGCCACGGTTAAAAAATTATACGAAATTTTGCATATTTCGGTGCGGTCCGAACTGTTTTTAATCCCGAGATTTTGAGTCACATTCAAACTGATTTCAAAAATAAATGTATATCAATATAAAATCCAACAAATTGTCCACGCATAAAAATCAATGCAATTTAAAATCTTGAAATGAGAAAAAAGAAATTTGAAACTAATTGTCGGTTTGATGTGTTTTAAAAATGTACAGCCCATTTCTCATTACTGGTAGGTCATGTTCTGGGCCAGCCGAATGAAGCTCTCCTCGTCTTGAACGATTTGCAGCCGAACATGCCTGACAAGACGACTTACGTGACAACGCACAAAAAATCTAGGCTAGCCATTTTCAGAAAGAAAAAAACTACTAGGCTGGTTTGTGGTAAACATAAAAGAAAAGGCTGTCTAGACAGGCCAGAGTGCCCCGCACAGCCCAGTAGACACCCTGCTTCCGTCTCAAAAAACAAATTAGATAAATGGCACTCCAATTATGGCGATTCATAAAAATGCCACTGCAATTTCCAAACTTTGAAAAATGCCACTGCAATTTTTGCAATGTTTGAAAAATGCAATTTTTGCAAACTTTGAAAAACGCCACTGCAATTTTTGCAAACTTTGAAAAACGCTCTCTAGACTTCGAAAAATGCCACTGGAAATGGCATGAAATGGCATTTTTCAAAGGTTGGAAATTAGAGTGGCATTTCTCAGAATCACCAGATTTGGAGTGGCATTTATCAAATTAACCCAAAACAAAAATAACTGGGCGAGCTGCTGGGTCCCTGGTGTCAGCCGCTCGTTATGCAATTCTCTCGTTTATTGACTACGTTGACAATGGCATGGGACCCAGATGTCAGAAATCCATTAGGAGGAGCCATTTTTTATTGGCTTGAAATAAGGAGGCACTTGCTTGCGTACTGCCATGACCTTGGTGGGTCCCTGCTGTCATCCTCTCCACGTACAATCATCTCCTGATTGTGTACGTGTCAACCCGGTAGGCCCACAAGTCTACCTCTAAACCCGTGGCGGACAAATACAACCCATTTAAAAAAATAACAGCCATTCCATTCGGTCAAAGGGAAAGTTCAACATTCAGAGCAAAGTAACAGGTCTGATCCAGATATAGAGTACTTAACTTCCACGTTGACAACCATCATAGCCAAGTTAACTATCTACTCCCACTAATACTCTAGTAGTGTACAAGTACTAACTTAATCTTAACTAACTAGACAATGCCGGCCGCCATCTGCAGTACACACTAAATGCCGGCACCGGCATCATCCACCTCGCCTCGGACTTGCCAGAGGTGGGATAGGGCGCGTTGCTCGCGCGCTGATATGTCTCCAACGTATCTATAATTTTTGATTGCTCCATGCTATTATATATTCTGTTTTGGATGTTAATGGGCTTTATTATACACTTTTATATTATTTTTGGGACTAACCTATTAACCCAAGGCCCAGTGCAAATTGTTTTTTTGCATATTTCAGTGTTTCGCAGAAAAGGAATATCAAACGGAGTCCAAACGGAATGAAACCTTCGGGAGCATGATTTTTGGAACAAACGTGATCCAGAGGACTTGGAGTGGACGTCAAGCAAACAACGAGGAGGCCACGTGGCAGGGGGCGCGCCTACCCCCTGGGCGCGCCCTCCACCCTCGTGGGCCCCTCGTGACTCCACCGACCTACTTCTTCCTTCTATATATACCTACGTACCCCGAAACCATCCAGGAGCACCACGAAAACCTAATTCCACCACCGCAACCTTCTGTACCCGTGAGATCCCATCTTAGGGGCCTTTTTCGGTGCTCTGCCGGAGGGGGCATCGATCACGGAGGGCTTCTACATCAACACCATAGCCTCTCCGATGATGTGTGAGTAGTTTACCACAGACCTTCGGGTCCATAGTTATTAGCTAGATGGCTTATTCTCTCTCTTTGGATCTCAATACAAAGTTCTCCTCGATCTTCTCGGAGCTATATTCGATGTAACTCTTTTTGCGGTGTGTTTGTCGAGATCCGATGAATTGTGGGTTTATGATCAAGATTATCTATGAACAATATTTGAATCTTCTCTGAATTCTTTTATGTATGATTGGTTATCTTTGCAAGTCTCTTCGAATTAACAGTTTGGTTTGGCCTACTAGATTGATCTTTCTTGCAATGGGAGAAGTGCTTAGCTTTGGGTTCAATCTTGCATTGCTCGATCCCAGTGATAGTAGGGGAAACGACATGTATTGTATTGTTGCCATCGAGGATAAAAAGATGGGGTTTATATCATATTGCTTGAGTTTATCCCTCTACATCATGTCATCTTACCTAATGCATTACTCTGTTCTTATGAACTTAATACTCTAGATGCATGCTGGATAGCGGTCGATGTGTGGAGTAATAGTAGTAGATGCAGGCAGGAGTCGGTCTACTTGTTGCGGACGTGATGCCTATATACATGATCATGCCTAGATATTCTCATAATTATGCACTTTTCTATCAATTGCTCGACAGTAATTTTTTCACCCACCGTAATACTTATCCTATCTTGAGAGAAGCCACTAGTGAAACCTATGGCCCCCGGGTCTATTTTCCATCATATAAATTTCCAATCTATTTTAGTTTGCAATCTTTACTTTCAATCTTTATCATAAAAATACCAAAAATATTATCTTATCATCTCTATCAGATCTCACTTTTGCAAGCGGCCGTGAAGGGATTGACAACCCCTTTATCGCGTTGGTTGCAAGGTTCTTATTTCTTTGTGTAGGTACGAGGGACTTGCGTGTGGCCTCCTACTGGATTGATACCTTGGTTCTCAAAAACTGAGGGAAATACTTACGCTACTTTGCTGCATCACCCTTTCCTCTTCAAGGGAAAACCAACGCATGCTCAAGAGGTAGCACACGTGTTGGCCCTTTCCATGCCGGCGTGGTCCATCGAAGCTTCGGCTTCTAAGCCGGAAACCCACTTGACGAGCTGGTAGTAAGCCGTCGCGAACGTGTGCGTGCACGACAGCCTCCAGGGCTATTTGTCGGGCGCCAGCCTCCATGTTGTCAGCCCAGTTGTGGGTGCTCTGCTTGCGACTGAGAGCGTCGGTACGCTGCTGCTCCATGTCCCGCTGGCGGCGCAAATCGGCGATACGCTGCTCCTCCGTTAGGCGGTCGCACTCCAACAACTCCTCATACTCTGCATTGCCATAATAAGACCGATAGAATGCCTCCTCCCTCCATCTGCCTTCTGGTGAAAAACCGAATACTAGTTCCGGCGGTGACCGCCTCTGGCATCGCCTATCGCGGACGGGCGGGGGCATGGAGGACGTGGCGAGAGCGAGGATAAGTGGCGAGCGACATCGGGCCGGTGGGGGCTTATGAGGGTAGGTTGAGTTGGGTGATGGTGCCACCGGAGAAGGCCGGGAAACAGTAATTATAGGCGGAAGGTAGGCGAACCAGCGTGTCGCAGAAAACGCGACGATCATCGCGTCATCGGAATTCAATGCATAAGAAGGCAAGGCTTAGCGCGTCAGCTTGACATAGAAAACTAGAAAAAACTGAAATTATGACTGTGCCGTCCCGTCCCGTCAGTGGTGCGTACCTTCCGTGCTGGGTCGCACATCCGCATGGCAGTCAAACGAGTGGACTCGAATCATCCAGATGAGGTACTCCCTCCTTGTCAAAAATGATTCCACCACTCATCGTCTACCTTCGTTAGTGAGATTTTTTAATTAAGCCCTGCAAACTAGAAAGGAGGTAGTACGTGCGTGATCCGCTATTTATTCGTGTAGGATCGAGTAGGTCAGATAGTGTACGTGTAGGATCGAGTAGGTCGGATGGTGTACGTGTAGGATCGCATTAGCTGATGAAAGTTCGCTGGGAGATAAGGCATTTGCGACCATTTTGCTGGCTTTTTCTTCAGATTCGCATGGCATTTTCTTCAGAGAAGCTTGTCAGTTTCTTCAGAGGTAGGCACTTTTATTCAAAAAACTGCCACTTCGGATCTTGCGTCGCAACTAAAACTGCCACGAGCGCATTAGTAGGCTAGCTAGTGATCGATCAGTAACTTGTCAACACTGAGCGAACAGAAATAAAGAATTCTTAGTAACTTGTAAACACTGAGAACACAGAAATAAGGATCATGTTGTGCACAGTAGTAAGAGCTGATCCATTCGAAATGTTCACACGAGACTCACATTCCTGGCATTGTAATATGTTCACATTAGTAGCCCAAATTCAAAACCAACTAGTACGATTCCCATACATAAGATCAACATGTTAATGCATCTCAATGATAAACAGATCATATACCAATATGTAGCTCCAAAAGCAAATATCTAGAAAAAGCATCTGTTCTTCCTACTAACATGGATGCTTCTGTTGGCCAACATTCAGTACAGAGTGAAAGACAAAGTTATTTGTGAAGTCTACAATTCCTCTTGCAAACATAAGTGGTTTCACCAACAGCTGGAACCATAAGAATGAACCACACATGATGGAGGAACATCCACTGCAATATGATTTGGTCTTCTCTCGATCACACGGCGAGACTATTTTCGGAATACAAACTTTAACTTAGGCAAAATGATGCCCAATGTATAATCACATCAGAGCAATGAAGCACCTAGTGTTGGCCAATAAATAGTATAGTACTACTTTTCTGCAGTCCATGAAGTGACTATCCAATCTTTCTGTGTCTATTTTCAAATGGCACTACATGTAGTGACTATACTATTCTCCTATGCAGTTCAACCAAAATTGCGGTCACTTTGTTTCAACGGGCAGACATCTCTGTCTACACAAATATCAAGCAGCTGGTAAACACATACCTTTTAAACACGTCTCTTCCGCTTAGCATCAGTCATGTTTTGCACTGGACAATTTGATATGGTCATGTTTTGCCCTGGACAATTTCATACTGAATTGATTTGCTGGTTCAGCGCAGAAATATAGCGCATATTCTTCATCTGACCAAGGATATCCATGTTCGCAGTGATGGAAGAGGTGAAATCGATACAACTGAAATTGAGCATCCAATCATTGAATCATGTCCTACACCTCCAATGTAGGTCCACCCTGCCAATAAATTCACATGCAAACCACTAGTATTACTATCTAATGACAGTACAAAAAGAGTAGCAAGATAGTAGCAAACCAATGAACAGCTCATAGTGCCACCGATTGGATATAATGGTTTGGAAGAAAACATGCTCCTAATGTTGAACCATTTGGACTTTTTGTGCAGTTTCGCTAAAATTGAGCATCCGTGTTTGCATAGATATTGAAAGTGTGATTACTATAAAAGTTGCACTAGTTGAAGCATAGACTCACAAATATAAGCATTCCAATTTCTTAATGGGAAAATGTAGCAAGACTATTTCTAACCACCTGTTTGAAGGAATAAATAAGGCAACAACGGCTGATGTCAGGAAGGCATACATAGTTTTTCCTGAAAATTGAACCATTCTTGACCTTTCCTCTTCTTTTAAGCATATTTTGATCAGTTCAACTAAAATAAAATGCCATCACTGCCTTGACAATTCAGTGACACTATACAAAAGGAAATGACTTAACATTACATCATGATGTCAGCTATGTAGTCGACAGGCATTAGAGACAAACATACAGACCTCCTCCGATAACGTAATGAAAATTAATTTTAACAAAGGTGTGACTAGCTTTACCGGGATAATTTGAGTGAACTCTACACCCTCTTTTCCTTAATATAAGATGTTTTTGCAGTTCAATTTAAAGTACCCAAACGTCTAGTATTTAGAAAAACAGGTAGTAGTTTTCTTGAGCACGTATGTGGGAAAGCATGCCACACTTTATAAATGTCCATACGCTAATGCAACACCATTCGAATAATACAAATATACACTAATCCAGTGGCTAGTGTAACCGTAGAGTAGTTATTTTATTACATGGTACATTACAATGGTTTTACTGAATAGATTTCCATAAGCTCTAGCACTGGAAGATCTCTATAAGAATTAACAATACAAAATGTAAAGGTAACAAGTTTCAGCATTGGTATACTAGCTGTGCAAGAGCATTAAACCAAATACAAAAGTCTGAAGGTAACTAGCATTATTAACTAATCACAGTATAAAAAATCTGAAGGTAGTAACAAGATTCATTGTTGGTATACTGGCTGTGCAACACCATTAGAATGCCTTAGCTGAAAAATCTTTAATACATCCACAATCAATAGCTAACCCTGAAACAATCCAGTGACATTAAATGGCATTGATTAACTTTATCGGTGGCATTAGACTGAGTGCGGCATTAGTTAAATGTGGCATCACTTTAGTAGTAGCGTTGCTTGACTTGACCGCCGGCGTTATACTAACAGCAAAAAAGTGGCAATAAGAGCATGGGAGGCCCATTCGGATAGTGGGCGCACCAGTACGACGTACCTCCATGGATGCATAGAGTGGTGAGGGAGGTATGGTTGCCCAGAGCAACAAATATCTAGGCAGCATATGTGGATTACGTCCCATTTTTGTTCTCTTTAGCCACCTTTTTCCTCTGTGAGGACAACAAACAAATCGACCTGTTCATTCTCTATTGCGTTGTCATGCCTTTCTACCCTTCTTCAACCAAGAGACATGAGACTCGTTCCTTAGCTACTGATTTTCCCCTTTTCAACCTAGATGCGGGTTTGATGCCTAGTCTCTTGGACAGTACAGTCTCCCTTCCTTTCCTTATTCAACCCAAACATGGATTAGTCTGCATGAAGTAGGGTTTCCTTTAATAGTGCAAGTTAAGGTTTTCGTCTGCGTGACCAATAGAGCAGAGGATAGCAAATTGGGAAGATCGTGGAGTGGAAAATGATCCACATGCAGCGACATGGCAGATGAAGCAATAGAACAAGGTTATGGTTCGAAAAGAGGTAGCATACCTGATGGTCAGCGGGAAGTGGCTTCGCTCGTGGTCGTCGTCCTGCGCACACACTACGGCAGCGAGCTTGGGGGCAGAAGCCATCCCGCGCGGGCGCTAGGTCTGAGAGGACGGCCTTGTCGTCAGTGCGTGACCTCGCTCACCGACGACGAGTGCGTCAATGCTGCATTTCCTTTTCTTCCTCGGCGGATCTGTGACCACCGATGAGGAGGAAGAGAGAGGCCGTCTTTTTTAGATCTGGAGAGAGGGTGATACTGTGAGAAGCAAGTGGGAAGCCCTTAGCAAGAAAGCGCTGAAGCTCCAGCCTATATATCTTTTTTATACTACTAGTACTGGAGGTGGAGTAGTGGTAGAGTAGTTTATATTTTCTCTTCATACATTACCAGTTAGTCGTGCTTCAAAACTGAACGGCACGCCATTAAAAACATAAAGGTATATAACTAATGCGGCACCTCGGGCCAATGCGGCTAGATCGCATTTTGCACGAGAAATTACACACCATGTTTCGTTGACATGTGGTCCTGTTCCAACATGTCTGTGAGACGATGGCGAGTCCTTATGTACAATTTCTGAACAGACGTCTATGTAGGCCAGGGCGCCTCTTCGTGTACCGTGGCAACCGTCCACAGACTCTTCGCCTTTTCCCTCTTGATTTGGAACTGCTGTCACACGCTCTTCCTCCCTCCTCCATTTGCCTTCACCCTTCCGTCTGCCATTGTTCAATCGCCTTCTCCACGGAGGGAACAGGCCGGAAACGACCCCGTTATTCTTGCCCCAATCCGAAAGATGACGTGGTGGAGGAACTCATTGATCGGTGCGACGTCGTCGCCTCGGCTAGCATGGCAGGTTCGTTCAAGACCATTCTCAACTCAACTAATAACATCATTACAAGGAACCCAAGGGTCCATGAGCGGTTTGATCTACCCTATCTTCTTCACCGTGACCCTGGTCACTGGCACACAGACGACACAAGCCTCGCCTTGTGCAAGTTGATGCCGCTTGATAATGATACATGTGATGTTAAGATGCCATCGCTTGAGGGTAAGGCTTGGGCAGGTGCAAATGGTGATTGGGTTGTTTATATTGGGTACAACTACAAGTGGGAACTTGTGAATGTGTACACTCGTCACCGGGTTCCACTTCAAAAAATCTCAGACTGCCCAGAGGTTGAGCACACCGGTATCCTACGTACGTTCAACTACAATCATGGTGACTGTCGTCTACGAAAGATAGCAATTTGTCGAGTTCCCGACCGCTCTTGGGATTACACGAACTATGAAGTTGGTGCTATCTTCGACAAGCTTTTTGCCGTCCTTACTTCCACGCCTCTATGGATATTGCACAAAAATCAATTTATGTACACGGATGAGTACTGTGATGCAATTCAATATGAGGGTCTTGTGTTTGCTGCCACAACTCGAGGCACTGTTTTTGCATGGAATCCTTATGCTTTTGGTACATTTTTCTTCCACCGTAATTATAATTGTTTCATCCACATGCATGCGGGTTAGCTAGTTTCCCTTTACTAATTAAGCTTCTCGTGTTTCCAAGGTCCTGTGAACATTCCACCACCTATACTTGAAAAAATTTATAACCAAGGGGGAGATGACGATGATGATGATGATCACGAGCATGAGGACCCATATACTCAGTGGCGCCTGGCAACTTATTCTGATGGATCACCTCTTCTTGTCTGTATACAGGGCACTACTGATGTTACTAAGGAAGCAGGTGTTGTCTCCCATGGTCGCACTCTCTGGACCAATTCCAACATTCGTTGCAGGGTATTCGGGATGGATACTACTATGCTAGCACCAACACCTTCTCCCTGGTTTAGCATTGATACTCTTGGAGGAAACTCGCTCTTCCTTGGACAAAACTATCCAATGATGGTGAAAGGCGATCCAGCTGTTGTTGACACAACGTTACCACCATTTATGAGAAGCAATTGTATCTATACCTCAGACATTGCTATGGTTCCCTACCATGGCTATCACAATATGCGTCCTGACATAGGCCGCTTCGGCCTGGATAATCAATCCTGCGTTGGTCTCGAGATTGACAGTAGCTGCCCCTTCCCAGAGAATCACTTCTTGTTCAAAGCAAGCCTTTCCAAAGCCAACGAGTGGTTGAGCTGAAGTTCATTTCATTGCTTGTTATTTGTTGTGTGATGAAAACTTTAGTATTTATAATGTATCCTCGTTGTCGTTGTGGGTTGATGACCTGTTGTATGTAATAAAATGATATGCCTGTGACAAGTTACTAAATTTATGAATGGATTTCGAGTCGCTTCTCTGAGTGGGTGCTGCGACAAGGCAAAAAAATATTTTCCAAATACATAATTGTACGTGCATTGCAACAGGTTATCAGATGAGTCCAATCAACAATAGTACTACTATTTGTACTAGCTTCACATGCTTCGCGCGTCGGGCGGGTGTTTTTACTGTAGCTGCGAATCCCACCATCCTAGGTCCTCGGATGAGTCTAGTAGAAATTGCATATTGATGTTTGGGTTCAAACTTTCAAAACTGCTGCACTATCTCTACGTCTACGTATACATAATACCACAAGTTTTAAACTTGAGACCAGCCACCCATCCTCACAAAGAACACTTTTTAACCTAGCACAGACTCTAGGAAATTTGGCCACAGTGTGAGGTGGGCCATATGTTAATGTGTTCGCTGTACGTAACCAGCACCTTGAATGCCCGATATATAGTAGGGTGGCATGGGCCAGAACAAGCATTCATGTCCAGGAGTACGGCACACGTTACCAGCACGACTTCCATCTAACACCATATTTCTTGGAGTTCGTGCTACAGCTATCTCTTCAACCTCCTCGTTTCTCTAACTCAGCCATCGCGCGACGGGAGAGGTGGGGGTTTGCCGATAGTCGGTTTCCCTAACTGCGGTCCCACTTGTAAGTCCAACTCCAACGCACGACCCCAAACAGACCTCCGTTTTTCCTGGATTCTGTCTGTTTGGGTAGGGCAAGGGGGTCGTGTCCGGGCCATTTCTCGGATGCGGTGGCCGTGCGCCCAACGCGCGGACGCATCCCGGCCGCATACATTTTTCTTTGCAAACACATATCATTTTTTCATCATTGATTTTTGGTACATGGAAATACATCACCAAAATTTGACTAGAAAAGCAAGACCAAAGAAAACAAGAACCACAAGAATACATTTTAGAAGATATCCAACTTCCATAACTGCTCCTGTAAGTTGGATTAGTGCCTTCTCGATGCATTCATTGTTGATCTGCGGAGGCTCGATCTTGCATGCTTCTTTCTTCTTCGAGTGTAAAGAAGTAGATGTTGCTTCCTTGCATCTAGTCTCATGTCTAGCGTATATTCTATCAACAAGTGCACTAGTCTCATCTCTAGCCTCTATGCTAGCTAGAAGTGCTAGAACATCTACTAATTTGCGTTCTATCAATATATCGACGTACTCTTCTTCCCAATACCAAAACTTGCATCCATTCTACACAATAAAATTTTAAGTTAGCACAACTAGTCTAATCCGAGAGCACAACCGAAGCTAAAGTAGCACGTACCCCATCGGTTGAACACTTGATGAACAACCATTCGGGATGTTTCGGCGTTGTAGACACGTGGCGCAAGACCTTCTTTGGGCAGTCGTCGCACGTAATGAGTGGCAACGGTGCGCCGACTAGCTTTTGGGCCAGCACCGAGCCCGGCCGACCGACCTTCCTGTATCTCTCGGCGGACCGCCGACGGTGTAGATCCGAGCGGCTAGAGGAGGAGTCAGTACCTTCATGCAGCCTTGCGGCCTTGCCGGGGCCTTCCGGCCCGGTGCCCGCCAGTCCATGGCGCGACACGGCCTCCCACAGCCGGGCGAGCTCAAGCCCGATCGGGTCCGCTCCAAATCCGGCCGTCGGGTGCGCAAAACACGTAGTCATGGTTGGGTAGCTCTGGGGCGTCGAGGGAAAGGGGGCTGAGCGAGAACGCATCCAAGCTCCATGCACTGGAGTTGGCCTAGCGGCATGGCGAGCCAACCGTGTGGGGGTGCGAAGTGGCTTCACTCGTGTGGGGGATGGAAGCCATCCCGCGCGGGTGCTAGGTCTGACAGGACGGCCTTGTCGTCAGTGTGTGACCTCTGTGGAGACCGTCCGCTCCCCACTAGCCTCTTCGTTGACATGTCGTCCCGTTCCAACATGTCAGTGAGACGACGGCGAGTCCTTTTGTACAATTTCCGAACGGACGTCGATGTAGGCCGGGGCGCCTCTTCGTGTACCATGGCAACCGTCCACCGACTCTTCGCCTTTCCTCTCGATTTGGAACTGCTGTCGCACGCTCTTCCTCCCTCCTCCATTTTCCTTCACCCTTCCTTCTACCATTGTTCGATCGTCTTCTCCATTGAGGGAAAAGGCCGGAAACGACCCCGTTATTCTTGCCCTGATCTGAATGATGGTGTGGTGGAGGAACTCATTGATCAGTGCGACGTCATCACCTTGGCTAGCATGGCAGGTTCGTTCAAGACCATTCTCGACCTAACTAATAACATTATTACAACGAACCCAAGGGTCCAGGAGCGGTTTGATCTCCCCTATCTTCTTCACCATGATCCTGCTGACTGGCGCGCGGACGACGGAGGCCTCGCCTTGTGCAAGTTGGTGCCGCTTGATAATGATACGTGTGATGTTAAGATGCCATCGCTTGAGGGTAAGGCTTGGGCAGGTGCAAATAGAGATTGGGTTGTTTATATTGGGTACAACTTCGAGTGGGAACTTGTGAATGTGTACACTCGTCACCGGGTTCCACTTCCAAAAATCTCAGACTGCACAGAGATTGAGCACAGCAGTATTCTATGTACGTTCAACTACGATCATGGTGACTGTCATCTACGGAAGATAGCAATTTGTAGAGTTCCCGACCGCTCTTGGGATTACACAAACTATGAAGTTGTTGCTATCTTCGACAAGTTTGTTGCATTCCTTCATAGTTCGACTGGATGGATATTGCTCAAAACTCATTTTCTATACACAGATGTGTACTGTGATGCAATTCAAGAAGAGGGTCTTGTGTTTGCTGCCGCCACTCGTGGCACTGTTTTTGCATGGAATCCTTATGCTTTCGGTACGTTTGTCTTCCACCATAATTATAATTGTTTCATCCACATGCATGCGGGTTAGCTAGTTTCCCTTTACTAATTAACCTTCTTGTGTTTCCAAGGTCCTGTGAACATTCCACCACCTATACATTAATTTTTTCATAACCAACGGGGAGATGAGGATGATGATGATCACGAGCATGAGGACCCATATACTCATGATAACCACCTATACATTAATTTTTTCCAAGGTCCTGGCAACTTATTTCGATGGATCACCTCTTGTCTGTATACAGGGCTCTGTTGATGTTACTAAGGAAGTAGGTGTTGTCTCCCATGGTCGCACTCTCCGGACCTATGCCAACATTCGTTGCAGGGTATTCGGGATGGACACCACTGTGCTAGCGCCAACACCTTCTCCCTGGTTTAGTGTTGATACTCTTGGAGGAAAATCGCTCTTCTTTGAACAAAACTATCCAATCATGGTGAACGGCGATCCAGCTACTGTTGACACAACGTTACTACCATTTATGAGAAGCAACTATATCTATACCTCGAACATTGCTATGCTTCCCTACCATGGATATCACAATATGGGTCATGAAATAGGCCGCTTCAGCCTGGATGATCAGTCCTGCGTTGGTCTCGAGATTGACAGTAGCTGGCCCTTCCGAGACAAACTCTTCTGGTTCAAAGCAAGCGTTTCCAACACCGAGGATTGGTTGAGCTGAAGTTCATTTCATTGCTTGTTATTTGTTGTGTGATGAAAACTTTAGTATTTACTAGAATGTTTTGTTGGAACTAATCTATAATCCAACATGTACCCTCATTGTCGTTTTGTGTTGATAACTTGTTGTATGTAATGAATGGTACATTTGCATATGCATGTCATAAACTCAATTTATAAATGGTTTTCGACTCACTTCTTGGAGTGTTAGTGTCGTAGTAGTATAGCCAGCATCCATAGTAGTATGAAGTTGCCACGTCACATTGAGCCAACCAATAGTTAGTTCTAGTTAGATCAACTAGAGCTAGGCGTTGCACGGAGGCCGAGAAATATGGTGATAGCATGACTGCGTGAGGTGGGCTTGTACGTAGTATGATGTAGGCACAAGGCTTGCCGGGTTTCCTACTCCTCCGGTCTAAATGTGGAGAAGATTTGGTCTAGTTCTTCCTCCTTTTGCCGACACGTGGGACATCCAGCATCCAGATCGTGTCATGCAAGAAAATGGAGTGGTAATTGAAGCCACGTGATGTGCATCTTGGGTTAAATAGAATCTTACTACTCTTGAGTAACTCCAAAAGCGGCCACCGAAGATCTTTATTGGATTTGTTTTTCATCACCAGCACGTCGAGGTGAAAGATGCGAAGGTTCAGTGGGTTCTCTTGCGTTTTCACTGACATGTGGGACCGCATGTGAGCAAACAGACGATGGGCTCCGCGCGTCTGCTAGCTGGCTGAGAAGAGATATAGAGGAGGGCTGAGCACGGACTCCGGGAAATTTGTCCTACGTAACCAGCACCTCAATATAGGCTCGATATAGTGGGGTGGCATGGGCAATAACTACCATTGACGTCTAGCAGTACGGCACACGCCACCCACACGAGTCCCATTCGACACCAATTTTCTTGGAGTCCGTGCTACTGCCATCTCTTCTCCCTCCTGTTTTCTTAGCCATCGCGCGGTGGGTGGGGTGGGGTTTGCCGATAGTCGGTTTGCTCAATTGCGGTCCCACTTGTAAGTGAAAATGCAACACAGCACGCATTCCCCCTTGAGCGGCGTGCCGGACCAACCGTGTAGGGGTGCGACATGAACATGGCAGGCTTTTCCTTTTGAACTTGTAACTTGTAAAATTTGGTTCTGCTCCATGGCGCGACCGATAGATAGAAATGACGATTTTCCCTAGAGTAATGAAAAGTTTGGTTCTGGCGCGGTTCATGCATGGAGTACGTACGAAAACGATGAAGTTGATGCGAAAGGTAAGATAATTACTAGTAGTGCCATATACTACTACATGGATTTGTCAGAAACATAAAGATACATACGGATCCATCAACGACATCCTCACGCCCTAGTGCGCCGGGTCACCAACCGACGTGTGAGTAGTAGCTGCGTTGGCGGCGAGCTCAACGTGCTTCCGAACAATGCCGTCCAAGGATGCCCTGCGGTCCAAGAAAGCCAGCGACATATCATCCTCCTTTGGCACATAGTAGTCCTTGTGGATGATTTGCGCGGTGACGTGGGTGATTATGTCGACGGTGTCTTGTTGGGCCAGGCGCTGCACCGCGAGCGCGACCTCAAGGTGGACATTCTCCAGCGCGATGGCGGGCAGTCGCAGGGCCACCAGTGCGTCGAAGAGGTTGTCACCATAGAGGCCGTTGAGGGTTGCGGGCATCGCAGAGCCTGGGCGCGTGGGCCGGAGGCGTACGTCAAGGTCGTCCGCGAGCTTCTTGACGACGGCAAACTTGTCAAGGAAGCCGACGAGGATCTCGTCGAATAAGGAGACGAAGCTGTCATCCAAGCGGCCTCTAGCCCTGGCGGCCTCAAGCACGACCTGGAGACGTTCCTCGGTGCCGGGCCGCAGGCCGGCGTCGTGGACCATCTCGCACAGCCGGCTGATGCTCGCGCTCATCGCCTCCATGGGTCTAGCTTCTAGTCAACTGATCTTGCGATTGGAGTGATCACTCTTGCCCTTGGTTAGGGTGTGTAGGTGCATAGGATTTCGTAGATTGGACTGATGAGGAGCCTTTATATGAGAAGTGCAGACTGCGTTGCATTCACCTGTGTGTTGGCCATCTACTCCTCGGCCCCCTACTGCACCTGCCTTTGGCTGTATGACAGGTAGGCCAGCCACCTGTTGGGCCCATGTGTCATACACCCAAAGGCAGGTGCAGTAAGTCAATGAAGCTGCGTCCCCCTCCATGCCAGTGCAGTATAGTCATCTCACGGGACCTCTAGTTGGGGCCAAACGAGAGAACTTTGATGTTTACTGGTTTATTGGTTCCCTTTGCATATTGTGCCAAGTTTTGACCTTTGAATTAAGTAAAAAAATGTTAATGCATGTAACCAAAAATGTTGTGTAAGTCACCTTACGAAAACCAAATAATCCCAAAACACATAGACATGGTACATTAACTCCCTCCTCGTTCCTTATTTCGTGACATATCAACCAATGAGAGATGTGGGCCGTTCATGCTTTCAATGACTTGGGACTACCAAACAAAAGGTTAGCTATAAGGTTACCCATAAGGCTGGCTATAAGAGTACTACTTTTTCTCATCTTCTCTCACTCTCTTTCTTCATATTTATTGTATATCGGCCTAGGAATCCGCATATAGCTAGGCTCTTGCATGAGAGCCCACTCCTCTTTTTCACTTGCTCTAAGATGACTATACACCTAGACGGAGGGAGTAGTCTCAAGTCATTGGATGCATACGCACCCCACGTCTCGTATTGGGTGATTTCTTTTTTCGTGGCAAAAAATAGGGAATGAGGTGGGTAGTTAATGCACCATGCCTAAAAGTTTTGGGATTACTATTTGGTTTTCGTAACGTGACTAATGCACCAGTACGGAGGGAGTACAATAGTAGTCTTTCATTGCAATTTTTTCTTGGTAGCTTACAAAGCTGAGTGCTCGGTGAGTACAATAGTAGTCTGATTGATGAGACTTCAGATTTGGGCCATCTACGGGAAGGAATAAAACAATACACCATGTATATATTTACACAGGGAGTAGTACATTTTTTGTGACATGCATTACTAGATATTGCTAGTCAAATACTAAATCCAGATGGACGTGGTAGTACTACTAAATCCAGACCGTGGTGCTAGTACTAGTAGTAGTACTACCAATGTAGTAGTACTGTACTACCCATTGGTCAAATTATTACGCGCTGCTCCTCATAGTGAAGTGACAAGACATTGCGCCGGAGATGACACCTATTCGGCATACCATAGTAATCCTCACCGTCTGTAGTCACTATCATCATCGCTGTAGAGCTAGCCTGCTTACAACTAGCCGTGTTCGACATAATTTCCCATGCGTAGATGCCCGTGCATTGCGCGGAACACCAAGATTGGGGGTGGACGGCACCGGCAGTAGCCATCGCGCCAGATTTTTCGACGGCCTTCTAGATGTGGTGGGGAGGAAATAAGGCTGATTGTGAGAGACAAGGAGTTGTTTGTAAATAGGGAACAAGTGCGGGCATCTTTGTGCTAAACTGGAGAAGTTTGGTTTGTATGCGTCAGATCTAGATCCGACGGCTATTGGTGACAGATGGCAGGCACAACATCATCACCAACTCAGGACCTCTTTGATTCGCAGGATTTTGAAAACACAGGAATAGGACAGAGCAATATTGCAAGTTTCAAACTGATATTACAAATGTTAGGAGTAATGTTGCACCTACGAAGAGGGAATTACTAGGAAGTTTACGTAAGAACTTCCATTACTTTAGGTGGATGCAGCATTATCGTACAAACTAAAATCCACCGCCCTGACAAGTCACTAATTGGCAAATAAATTTTTGAGTCTCTGGCCACATGATGTTTCAAAAACAAATTTAGCTTCTGCGGAGACTTTGTCTTTTAGACTTAGGCGCTTGCGGAGATCAGCACGCCATTCATTGTTGCACCAGAGAATGCCAAACCCCATTACCTTGAGCACACTTGCCTCCAGAACAAAGAACCTGGCCAATTTAATCTCAGATGTGCTACCTCAGTAGTCGATCAAATCAATTTCTGTAAGATGGAGATCAAGGCATTCGATGAGATTGTTATAGTTCATCACATTTTTCACTTTCGGGTCTTTTTTTATCTGCAAAAGAAGAGAACATATTAGAGCAGCTGGCTGTATAAGATTGCCGTGTCATCAAGAGGTACCAATATCATTCGCTCATACGATAGGGTTGGTTGGCTAGTGATATTTTTCACTCTTTCTCTCTTTCTCTTTCCTCTCATTTACCTAGGAGCATGTGAAGAGCTTGGGCATTTGTTGCCTTCCACTATGTGGCCAATGCCATATTTCTGAAAAGTATGCCACATAATATGCATCGATGTCAAATCAAAAGATTTTGGCACTGCTCTCGTGATGTGAGAGAGTTGGCACCAGTGTGCACACAGACCCACATGTATAAACAAATCAATCAAATGAACTACACCAGCCTCTCATTCTCCCAAACAAGTGTTTCTTTATTGTCTCAGTCCTCTCTCTCTCCCACGCAAGTGTTTTTCATTGCGTGAGTTAATTTGGCACCAGAGCAAAGTAGGTGATCCAGATTGGGGCACCAGGTGAGCAATGGAGGGGCATCGATGCCAAATGCATCACAAGTGAATTTGGCGCGTGTTTTGGCCTACATAGTGGAGGGACGTTATAGCCCACTTTTGTACTACCTCGTATTTAGTGTAAAAGTTTGACCATAGATTTACCTAAGAAAATGCCAATGCATGTCACGAAAAATTATACCATTTGAAATTATGTTCAAATACGAATCCAACAATATAATTCTTAGTGGCATGCATTAACATTTTATCAGTTAAATATATGGTCAAATTATGATACTACAAAATAGGAAGAGTAAACCAGGACGGAGGTAGTACTTGCTCTTAGGGTAACTATAGAGTTACTAGTCTAAGTTACTTTCCACTATGACTAGTGTGATAGCCTGGTTTTTGCCCCCTCTTCTTTTTCTGATTTTTTATTTCTCTTTTATTTGAATTTGGGTTTTTGGATCATTTCAGTTGGACTTAAACACTTGGGCATAACCTTGATGTTCACCCAAGTGGCTCACCTCTCCCCAAGCCATCATTTCTTCTCTGGTTAATCCCCAAATACTCTTAGGCATATTTTTCTTAAATGAAAAATATTCATTTCCCCCTCTAAAACCCTAATCAACAACATGTGCTCCAAAGCAACCCCAATTTTTCTTGCCCACAAAAATCTGAGAAAATTACCAAATATTCTTGGAACCCTAGGGCACCTCCCTGAGCAAAAATATTGCATCACTTTTTGGAATATTTTTGCTATAGAAAATCTTTTCTGTTCTGGTCAGAAAAGCCAGTTTCTACAACAAGTACCATTTTCCTTGATCCAATGAGGCTGATTTTTCTTGAGCATCATTACCCTCCTAAGAAACTGCTAACCACCAAAAATCAGCCCCAAACTCTCTCTGGTTTGATCACAGTCAACTCCACAATTTTCTGGCCAGAAACTTAACAGGAAGAAACCGACTACCACAGTGCACCTGTGATCAACTCGAACCCATGGAGAGACTCAGCTCATCAAGAACAAACCACCAGACATGAATTTATGGCAAGGCATGGCTCTATGCCAGAGTTCGCATGGTGACCACGCGTGTGCATGATGCCAACGTGCTAGTCGACGCGCTCTCACTGCCGCCGCGCGCTTTGGTCAGTGCGTGCTCGCTGCCCCAGCTGCCGCACCTTGCCAAACCGCGCCCCCATCCTTGTCTCCACCTCCTTAACTCCTCCCTGGTGCTCGCCGACGCCGGAGCTCGCCGCAGCGAGCACGGGCATGGCGTGGCCAAGCCAACAGTGTGCCCATGCCCCTATGCTCGTCACGTACAACGCTCCTGTGCTCGTCGCTGCCCACCCCCAGTTCTCGTGTGATCCCCGGTGCCTTCTCCCCCTCTCACAGACACCATTCGTCGCCGGGCACCACTCCATAGAGCTCCGGTGAGCTCTCGGTCCCCGCCTCAGCCTCGCCTATAAATAGAGCCCTCCCGAGCTCATTTCTCTCCACTCACACACTCATCACACCTCGACAACACCGTAGGAAGCCGCAGCCCGGCCGGGCAGGCCTCTGGCCGCCCCCCGACCTTCCGGCAATCCCCTTCCTCGGCTCCTTCCCTCTCCAGAGCTACTCGAGCTCCTCTGACTTCCCCGGCGTGTTCGTGGTGGTCCTCTGTTGCGTGCTGGTGCCGTTGGAGCTTCTGGCCCGGCCCTGCCTCACCGGAATCGCCATCTTTGACGAGACCCGCCCGCTGCCGCCGCTAGAGAGCCTCGTTCCGACCCCGTCCGGCGTCCCCTAGCCACGCTACGGGTACGGGCAGGTGCTTCTCGATCTCCTCACCAATCCTCTGGATCTGGCCAAGGAGCCGTCCTCGCCGGCGTGAGCTCCGGTGAATCCTCGCCGTGCTCTGTTTCTCTCTCTGCCCCTCAGATATGACCACTGGGGCCTGTTGTCATCCACTCAGGCCGCGCCCGAAGCGGTATGAGTGGTGGCGCCCCGCGGGTTTACGTCTTCGACGTCACCCCTCCCCAGTTTCTGTTTTATTTAAATTTAATTCAAATATCCAAAGAACTTCAAACAGCCACAACTTTTTAACCTTAAGTCCAAATGAACTGATTCTTTTGCATTGTGTTCCTTATGAAAAGATCTAGCAGCTCATGAAAAATGAGATTTTTCTCTGCTGTCTAGATTTTCTGGTGATTTTCAGAGTGTTTCTTGATATTTTCTTTCTATCCTTTTAATTATTTTCAGAAGGTGAAGCTTGTCTTGGGGATCACTAGGAGGAGTGTGAACCTCATCTGCACTAAGGCAAGCCACATCAACATTTTCATGGTGCCATTTCAATATTTGTGATTTTTCCAACTTGAATAATTATTTAGTTCATGCATGTAAATCACTCAATTACATATTTAATTCTGTTTTATGCTTGATTTGCTTGGTATGTTTAGTTTGCGGTAGTTTGAGACTAACCAAGTTAGTTTAAGTCAGTAGAAGTAATATTTGGTTATGAAGAAATAAAATGACTATGGAAAAATTTAGTTGGTTAATATTGTCTTAAGTGAGAAAATGAATTATCTTAAGCTAATATCATGGTTAAGTTAGCTAAATAATAATAACCAGAAAGTGGTATGAGTTGTTGTGGATTATGGTTAGTACTTGATGAGGTTGACCCATTTATTTCCGATGATATGTTATGCATATTGTAATATTGCATTTTCATGGCATATCATGACACCAGTTATTTTAACTTTGAGTTAAACCTGATAATAACTAAACTTGAACATATCATTGATCGGGTCATGGTGCCACTAAATCGAGTTTTTCCCAGTGCAACCACATTTGCCTTTATGGGAAGGCCTTTATTCGGTCCGTTGTCATGCCTCTGGTCGGTGCCTCCAACAAGGGAAGGTTATGGGCATGCGTTATCCTGGCCCGGTAAGCAGACATAACCTTGTGTGCCCGTAGTTTTTATGGTACCTTGTCCCCGTTTGGGACCGTTTATGTTTTGCCACGACGGTGGTCGTTGATGCCTTTGGTAGGCACGGGGCCACCTAGGACTTAGCACAGTGGGGAGTAAGTCGGAGTGGCCGGGAGAGTGTCATGGCAATGGAGGGGTTCCGTCGGAATGCCGTTGGTCCACCCGAATAGGAGTGCGAGGCCATGGATTCTGTGGTGTGGGTACAGTGCGCTACCTCTGTAGAGTGTATTTAATCTATCGATAGCCGCGTCCTCGGTTACGGACACAACTCGGAAGGAGGTCACACCATGGGTCAACGTTTAAATAATCATGCACACTAATGTTAATAACATGGCAAGGTTGGAAAGATGATGGTTGAGAAACTATGTTGATGATGGAAACCAAAGTGTTGATCCGTTTGTTATCCGAGAAAGATCACCGTTTGGTTACGAGGTGACCCGTTTGGAGAGACCAAAGTGTTGGTCCATTTGTGATCCTAGAAAGATCACCGTTTGGTTATGAGGTACCCCGTTTGGAGAGACCAAAGTGTTGGTCCGTTTGTGATCCGAGAAAGATCACCGTTTGGTTATGAGGTAACCCGTTTGGTAAGCAAGTCCGAGGGACTTGAGGCACGAGATCATGTTCACTGCATCCCTAGTACGATTTTGCATTGATGATAATTTGATTGATATCAGGATATTGTTTGTCATTATGTTTATGTTTGTTGTGAGCTTGCAAGTACATTCAATGTACAGACCTAGCGTGTCATGCCAGATTTCAGGAAAGTCTCGTTGGATCGGAGTGCTGTCCGAGTCTAGATCATGTCCACATTGGTGTCCCTGTGCTATGCAGTCCCGCTTCATCGTCGTTCCACTGCCGCGTAGTTGTCGTGATCGAGGCCCCTTTATGTTCACTAAATAATGTACATATTGTGCAGCCGCACTGTGTGTGCCGCTTGGCCTCGCAACTTGATCTAATGTCGAACTATGTTCCACTAGTATCAATAAAGCGGTTGTTTTCTGTACCAAGATGTTGTGTGTTGCCAGAAGACATGGTCTTTGGGCTGGCAATGCAAGGTAAACCGGCTGCTCTGAGCCGAGGTGCCACAACGCTTGGTATCAGAGCCACGCTGACTGTAGGACACGCTAGCCTACCGACGTGCTAACTGGACGTTAGTAGAGTAGAATTTGTGTGTTGGTAGTGTTTTTAGCTGATTGTTGCATGCATGCACTCGTTCTATTTTTATTCTAACCAACTAATGGTTGTGAGGGCAGATGACTCCGGTGTTGTATCCGTGTCAGTTGCAGCTGATGCCATACACGTTGCCGCGTCTTCTTCGTATCGTGTGGCGTTGACTGTACCCTCACGGGGACGACCCAGCATATCGGTTGTACCGGGAGCATCTAGGTGACTCCGTCTATGAGTATCACGCCGTGGTTATTCTGCGCACCAGTTCATCCACAGGCTCTTACACTCGTACCTCTCGGAGCGGTTATGCATCCACCGCCGCTTAGGCCGTCCAGTATGCTGCATTCGAGATTCTTGTTGAGTTACGCTATACAGAGGCTCGGATGCAGAACCACCCAGGTTTTTGCTTCTACCCATCTTTGCACGACGATGGTCGTGTTCGCTTTCATTCCGCTGATCCGGCATCTGATAGTGACACTAGCCATCTTTCTCGATATATCATTGCTAGTTACCTTCTGATTCACAAGTTAGCTCGAGAGCTGAATTGGGCTCGTTCTGCTTTAGCCGCCGCTAGATCCAACCCCACTCCACCTTCTATGGGATTTACTCCCTATATTGTGCCCAGTTCTAGCTTGCCTATTTCCCCGGTTACTCCTCCGAGTAGCTCGGGCACATCGACTGTGAACCGGAAGGGGGAGAGGAAATTGGGGTGTCGTGTGGTGGGGGGAACCGGAAGTTACCAAAGCAGCCCCGACCTATTATGTAGATGAGGGCGGCAGTATTCACTACTAGGGAAAACCTTATACACAGAAATTTAGCAGTAGCGCGTGTCAAAATGGGCGCTATTGCTAAATAGCAGTAGCGCGCGTGCGAAAACCGCGCTATAGATACAATAGTAGCAATAGCGCGTGCACATGAAAAAGCGCTACCACTAATATTCCCATTGCTAAAACGATAGGCTACGCATAGCAGTAGCGGTCTTGAGAGAAGCGCGCTACCGCTAGGACATAAGTAGTAGCGCGTTTCGCGCGGAGAGCGCTACTGCTAATGGAAATAAAATAAAATGAAAAACAAATGGAAAAGTAAATGAAAAAGAAAGAAGTAGAAAAAGGAGAAAGGAAAAAATAAAATGTAGAGCAAAATATATGAAAAAGTGAAAAAAAAGGAGAAAGGCGTAGCAGTAGCGTTTGTTCATAAGAGGCGCTATAGCTAATGTAGCTGCAGCGCATTTCCTAGACCCCAGATGTCGAAACAGAAAAGGAAATAAGAAATATGAAGGAAATTACATACCTATAGCAGTAGCGCGTTTTCTGAAAATCGCTATAGCTAACTTAGCTATAGCGCGTTTCGCGAAAAGCGCTACCGCTAAGTTTGACTTAACCAAAAAACCGTTTCCCCTCGGCCACCACTTCTCCCCCAAATCCCTCGACCCACCCCGCCGCCGTCTGCCCGATTCGCCGTCGCCCCACTTCGCCGTCGTCTCCTGCCAACGTCGACACCCTCGGAGCCACCAGAGCCGCGCGCCGTCGACGCCACCGGAGCCGCATTCGACGCCACCAGAGCCGCAGTCGACGCCACCGGAGCCGTAGTCGACGCCACTGGATCCTCCCTCGCAGTCACCGGATACGCCCCTGCCTCCCTCGCCACCACTGCATCCCGCGCCACCACCGGCGCCATCCTCTGTAAGCCCCCACCCCTCCTCTTTGTCTCTCTCTCTCTAAATTAGTTAGGTTATTTTAGTTAGGAAAAGAATTTAGTTATGTTAATTTAGTTAGGAAAAGAATTTAGATAGGGCTTTGATAGAGACGCCCCCGCCTCCCTCGCCACATGTGCCTCACTCGCCGTAGGAAAAAAATTGTATATGCTTAACTAGGGCTTTGACAGACACGCCCCTGCCTCCCTCGCCACGTCTGCCTCCATCTATATTCGGTTTTTGAATTGAGTTTCAGAGAGCATGAGATTTGTGTAGATTTTCTTGAAGTGTCAAACACTAGGAGATGCAAATTTGAACTTGTCATGATATATGAAAAATCCTCAATTGTGTTTGTTCATTGATCATAATCGACATTGAAGTGGTTCGATTGTGCCCAAGTGGCCTTTTGTTGTTTCCAGGGAATGAAGCCGAGTGGCCTATGTTTTGCTAGAATGTTGATTCATTTCCGTTCCGGCAAAATTCAGGTTCTCGATTTGTCCACTTTTTAGCAAAGGTCATGCCGAAATTTTCCATGAATTTCGGCATGACTTGTGCTACAAACTAGGACATATCGAGTGCCCGGGATTTGCCGCACCGGGAAGGAGGCAACGTTCCTGCAAAACAATAGGCCTTTTTTATGTCATTATTCATTTTATTAGGTCTATAATTAATTGACTAGATTTAATCGTAGGAAACATGGCTAGCAAAGATGAACGACAGGGTTCTGGTGATTGCGACGACGTATACCGGGCGGCAGATGAATTTTTGAGCTTTGCCGACGAGACTGAGACCGGCGCTGAGACTGAGACCGGCGCTAAAACTGAGACCGGCGCTGAGACTAAGACCGGCATCGAGACCGGCGCTCAGACTGAGACCGGCGCCGAGACTAGCGGAGCCGGTGTAGAACCAAAAGCAAAGAGGCAACGGCTTCCTAACAAGCTCAGGACTACTAGACTGGTGGTCACGGAGGTGGACGACGGCAATTTTGAGCCAAAAGCGCCTCGGGAAGCGTGCGCGTGCTATGGCAATCAAATAGGCTGCATCGTATGGACAACCGCCACCATCAACGATGAGAAACTACAGAAGATAGATAATATGAGGACCTCCCTCCTAAAGAAGTTTCACCAGATATTCTTGTTCCCGGGCCGGAATAAACAGATTATAAAGATCCAGATAAGGAGCCAGCAATGAAGAAGATAAACAAACACACCATGACCAAGTTTAGCGACGCGTTGGCCGCCTGGAAAACAAGGGTGAAAGCAAGGATCATCGACAAGAAGGAACCCTACTCCAAGATTGTAAAGGATAATCCGACAATCACGGAAGAGCAGTTTCAAATATTCAAGGCGGCTTGCGAGGCCGAAGCTGCCAAAAAAAGTCTAAGTACATGAAGGGGCTTCAACAGAGGAACATTGGGAGCCACCACCTCGGAAGCCGTGGTTACGGCGGGAAGAGGTCCAAATGGGCCAAGGAGGACGTGGAAGCCGCGAGTCTGGGCATCCCAGACCCCTTGGCGGAGTTCACCGTCCCGCAGGAGCGTGACGTCCTCAGGGTCCGGCACCGTTGGGACCCAGTGAAGAAGGTTTTCGAGACGAACGCTGTCACGACGGAGTTCATCAGATAGCTGGTAATTTTAGTTTTTGATTAATTCGACTGCACGTTAGTCATATTTGTAAACGATCCTTGTGCCTTTTGCAGAGAGAGAAGCACAGGATTGCGGCCGAAAGCGACTCGCCGTTCGAGGCGTTGGCGACGCCCAAGTGGGACACTCCATTAAACCGGGCGTTGAACATATTGAAACGACTCCCGGTGGATACTCGACCGTCGTATGGCCGCGTGCACGGTGTCGGAGACGGCGCCACATGGAAGAAGTACTACAGTGAGACCAAGGAGGAGAGAAAGGAAATACAGAGATTAACCGAAGAAAACATTGATAGGAAGGTTGAGATTGCGGTTGAGAAGAAATCATCTCAGACAGTCGCAACAGTGGTAGCTGCCGCAAAACAGATGGTTGTAGATATGTCCACTTCCTTGGTTCCGGCCGTTTTCAATTGGACCAGACAAAATCTAGAAAAAAATGCAGCGGACTTTCCCCTTGCTGCCTTGTTGGGGAGCAGCTTGAGTAGCGTTGCAGCAGCACCTGCAGCTGCACCTGCTCCCTCACCGGCTCCCGCACCGGACGTGCTCGGCGGTGCTTCGTCTTTGGCTGAGCTCGACGCCCTCACGGTATCAGTCACACCGGCCCCTTCAATAAATGTATAATCTCCAGTTTTCGTTGCCTTTCGGATGTCTCACATCATAGACTTTTCTTTGCAGGCCGACGAAACCCCGTGCACCATATTGTACACCATCGGCGACCAGAAGGTGGACGTGGGGAAGGCGACGATAATGAAGCCGAAGGAACCATTGTTCCACAGCCGGCCGATCCCCCCGAACGCCTTCAAGGTTTCCATAGCCAGTGTCAAACCGGGCCACGAGAATTTGCCTCCTCTGGTACTAGGGGGGGATGACGACGAGACCCCACGGCGGCTTGGTGATTGTTGCAATGGGTGGGTCCTGTTGTGGCCAAAGAGTCTGCTTCGTCTGGAGGCGGCCGGGAGCACACCCACGAGCACGCAGCCTCAGCAAGGTATGAACATCAACACCCCACCTACCCAATTAGCGTCGGGTGTTGGGTTGGGTGATAACGGATGGGGTAAGGAAGAGCCTCCATTAGTTGCTGATGACGTCGCCATGGACGAGGATGATGATGACGATGGCACTCAACAGTATGTCTATACTGGCGACTACTCAGGGTTTGAGCGTTATGAGTCGGTGCGTGAATTGCCGCCTCCAGAGGCTCAACGTATTATAGACGACCTTCCGGCAAAGAAGCCTAGGAAGAGAGCGAGGAAAGGCAAGAAAGTTGATTCTAAGATCCAGCCACCTCAGCAGCCTCGGGTTCAAGACCGTATAGATATCACCGGTGCGGATAAATTGCATATCCCCGGTCAACCAATCCTACCTGCAGTAGGGCTAAGGGACAGATTCGGCGATCTAAGGAATCTTCATGACGATGTGCTACGGATAGAGAAAGGCCTCATCGCCTCGAAAGATCCAGGATACCCACTCTACGTGGTTAACGTTCCGCGGTAATTATCATACGTCGACTTCTTCCCCGCGGATAAGTTCTTCCTTCGATTCGATTACATATTCGACATGTTTCACGTGAAGAAGCTGGATTTTACGTTTGTCCGCCTTTATGCCTTGCACATGAACTACATCATCGGGGTTGAGCAGATACCTCATATCTGTGTCGCTGACCCGTACTTCATGCACGAGAGCTTCTTGGGAGTCTGCGCAAAGCACCGTGAATACGCGAGGGAATAAATCATCAATTTCATGCTCGCCAATAAGGACAAGGAGGCGATTCTCGTGCCTTATCATCCGCTGTAAGTCATCCGCGCAGATATCCTTCCTTCGATTTCAATCATTCATTTGCGCGGTGGAGGCTAATTAATTTGAGGTTTACTTGTTTTGCGCAGCGGCGGGCGCGCCGTCCTCATCATCCTCTACCCCCGATACTCCCACGCTCTTTACTTGGACTCGTCGAAGAACATTCACAAAAAGGATTACAGCCACATCAAGGATGTTCTCGACAGTGCTATGTTTTTCTACGAAGCACGGAGTGGAGAGGTCACGGACAAGAAGAGAAGGGGCGGCAGGCTCGCCTTCGGCCATAAGACCGACTTCTGCTGCATCCAGCAACCGAGTGGTTCTCTTAATGATGGATTCTATGTCCTACAACACATGCTGGAGTACAGACGGGATCACCAGAACCTTTGCATGTCACCTACATCCGGTGATGGCCATATTCTGCAATGGGCAAAGAACATAGGAGATATCGAGGATCATTGACTTCGAGCCGAGTTCTATCACATCCAGCGGGAACTTGCCCAAATCAGCATGAAGGAGGTCGTCGGAAAAACAGGGATGTTCTACGAAGAAGGACAAATGTCGCGGGAAGACGTCCGACCACAGGTAGCCTCTCAGCGTCTCGACCTGAAGCCTTTCACTAGGCTCGGGGACTATCTCCCTGACTTGGATGGATGTCACGACATGTTGGAGTGATTGTCGATATATGACAATGTGTCCGTTTAGTCCATACTTTCTGTATGACGAAACTTTGAGTTATGCATGACAAAACTTTATTTGTGATGTAATTAAACCATCCTCCTCGACTAGCGACGATCACTCTAGTTAGGGCATTTTGGGTACGATCAACTTTGTTATTTATGCTTATGATATGTTGCTTCTATTTTTGCCAAGTCTGTCCCTTTCTGTTGCTCAAGTATATATGTTGCATATCATCGACTCATGTGACGATGCAGGTGCATAGATCATCGATGGCAAAGAAGTGCTACGCCAGGAGTATATATATGACGAGTGGCCGGAGTGTCAGGCCCAGGTGTACCGGTTTCCGGTTTCCGAGCGACAGGGAGTAGTTAGTTTAGGTTCACGCTAATGCGAGAGAGGGATACGAACTCATGTACTGCATAGTTCCGCTCTCACTCAAAGTGATAACTCTTCTCGTGTATATCATTGTTTAGATTGATGACGATGTAGTTGCAAGTAATCGAGACTTGTATCGCTATTTTCGAGATGATGACGAGATACCACTTTGTGTTGGATGATGATTATGATGAGACTATTTGTATGTATATGCTATGATTACATTTGTGGCCTCGCAGCCATTTGTATGTGTATCATGATGACATTTGTATCTGCTAAAGATTCTTGTATAAAGCCAGTTCAAATACAAAACAAATATGCAGAAAAAAACAAAAACTACTAAAATTAGCAGTAGCGAGTGGAGAAAGTTAGCAGTAGCGTGACAGTAGCAGTAGCGTGTCCAGCCCAAGAACGCTAGAGCTATTAGTAGGAGCGAGCTTGCACGAAGCACGCTGCTGCTACACTTGTATATCAGTAGCGCGGGCGCCCACGCGCTGCTGCTAAGTGTTAGCTGTAGCGCCTTATTAGTAGCGCCGGTCCCCGCGCTACTAATGTACCTAAAACCCGCGCTGCTGCTAGGCTTTTCCCTAGTAGTGATTGTAATTGTTGTTCTCCGTGCACCAAGGACAAAAGGGAAATCTCGCATACTAAAGACTAGGTGGCGGAAATTTTAGAAGGAGGCGGGAGATTTTGCCGCCCGCGGGATCGTTCGTATGCAGTTTCAACTAATTTTGGACCGTGCTAGCGGGAAGGTCATGCGAGACTGTGTACATGGGGCATTGGTCAGCAGTTAATAACTGGTGTGAAGTCCAGCCCATAAAAAATGCAATAACTCGGGATGATGCACCGATAACTTGGACGTTCACACGGGCGCGGCCAATCGTACTGGTGTAGAGGCGCGTTCACAAAAATGGATCAAATGCTCATCCTATGTATTTCTCGTGTAAATAGATAATTTAGTGCCATTGGTTATTTACTTGAGACATAATGCATTGATGTGTTAGTGTAGAGGCGCACAAAAAGAAGTGGATATTGTAGTCCCATAAAAGAAATGGATATTGTAGTCGCTACTTCATAAATTGCGTACCCGTTGAATTCATATATGAATATTACATATATTACTTCATAGTAGAACCTTAAATCATCCAAGACTAATGAATTTGAATGCAAGACTAACAATGGTGCATGTACATGATAGCTACATTGGTTGTTTGAAGAAACATCACTGTAACTTTGGCATGCACAATTGAAAAGGTTTATTTAGATAGAAAAAATGTGATATGTGAGTGTCCAATCTTTATAGCATTGAATCGGTATTGTACCTTTGGCCACGATACAAAGTAGATATTGATTTATGTTCAAGCGATGCACGTCCACGATCGCTAGATAATGATATGTGAATGAATTGTGCAATCTCTCTCACACGCATACATATCTCATTTCCCCGTGGGCATCGGAATCACACATGCGCACTTCATGTATTTCTCTCCCTCCGTCAAGGTTAGAATTCATCTTTCTACCCGATCCTACAAGTCTCTCACATAGAAACACACACGCTCTCTTTGTCGAACATGCCCACCCCTTTAATTTCGCTCACCCACAGCCACTAATGTCTCAAAGTATAATTATGTCTCAAACACATATGCCTAAGGTTAAATCGAATTCCGGAACAATATGTATACACACAATAGAATTCCAGCAGAGCACCTTTTGTTTTGAGATTTCGCTCTCTTTCTCTCTCTCTCTCTCTCTCTCTCTCTCTCTTTCTCACACACACACACGCGCGCGCGCATAGACATTGTCTCTCTTGATTTTTTTCCGGCACTTGCATGCACAACGTTTGTTTATCTCCGTGATGCTTTAAGTATGCCTCGCACACATGCTATCCACCTATCCCTTATAATAGATATGTGTCACACAAACTCCTTCTTCCTACTAGCAAGACGCCCATGCGTTGCACGGAACATCAAGATGCATTTGTATGAGTAGTTTATCTTGTGGGAGAAAAGGATGAACGAGGGAATGCCTTATTTGCAAATGTGGAGAGGGGTGTGGGTATTTTTTTGCAAAATTGCCACAGTTTCCTTCCTATCCGTCGGATATAGATCGTATGGCCTATATTGCAGGATGGCAGGCACACCATCATCACCAACTCTATTTTTTAAAAGAGTAGAGATATGTAAGTGTCACTACCCCCACACCCACACACACACACACACTTCCCGACACCGAAGGAGTAGGGTGACACCTTGATCTCGATACTAATCTATCGGCTAGCTTCTCTCTCAAACACACACACACACACACACACTACCCTACACCGAAGGAGTAGGGTGGCACCTCGATCTTGATAGTAATCTATCTACTACTCTTTCAAACACACACACATACACACACACTCGCTAGTTGTGCCTCTGTGCCTACCGCGCACACTCTCGATACGTCTTTCTCTCCGTCCCCCCTCCCCAACCCCACCCCAACAATGACAGCAGAAGGGTGACAACTCGATTTGATCTTAATCTGTCAATTGGTTTCTCTCTAATACATTGTGTCTCTGTGCCTCGCTCACACACACTCGATACGTCTTTTTCTCCGTAACCCCCTCGATATGTAGGCTTCTCGCTGTAGTGACGATGATGCTGAACCCAATGTGCCATTGTTTTTACCGGCCTCATGTGATAGCTTTCACCCTCTCTTCTATTAATTAACAAGGCAACCATTTCTTTGTTACTACTAGTGAATCTGAAATCATTCGGGGTAGACATAAAATATATCACTTCAACCCAATTATTGCAGTAACTATTTTAGAAGAAACTAGCTAGATGCCCGTGAGTTGCACGGAACATCAAGATGCATTTGTATGAATAGTTTATCTTGTGAGAGAAAAGTATGAACGAGGGAAGGTTTTATTTGCAAACATAGAGAGTGGTGTAGGTATGTTTTTGCAAAATTGCCATAGTTTACTTCCTATCCGTTAGATATAAATCCGATGGCCTATATTGCAGGATGGCACGCACACCATCATCACCAACTCTGTTTTCTACTCCCTCGATTCACAGATATTTGTCTTTTTAGAGATTTCGACAAGTGACTACATACGGAGCAAAATGAGTGAATCTACACTCTAAAATATGTCTACATATACATCTGTATGTGATTGTCTATTTGAAATCGGAAAAAGACAAATATTTTGGAACGGAGGGAGTATAAGTGTAGACATGGAGATATATCTGCAGCATGGTCCACAACAAGAATGTGCTGGACTGATTAGCACCGGATGCTCGCAACACGATGACCTGAGTTTGAATTATGTCTTTAACTTTAGATTTCTATATTATATATTACTTATTTAATATATATATATATTTCTTTCGCTACTGTACTGAGAGTGAAACCCACAGAGTACTTAGAATACAAGATTAAGGATGGACTTGTCTCTACTCTTATAAAAAACAGAGTTGGTGATGATGGTGTGCCTGTCATCTTGTAATATAGACCATCCGATCTATATCTGACGGATAGAAACCAAACTATGACAATTTTACAAAAGATACCCGCACCTCTCTCCACATTTACAGATAAGGCCTTGTCTCGTTCATCCTTATCTCCCACAAACTCATTGCTGAGCAATTAAAAAAGGAAATCTCTGGAACAATCTAGCATGGTGGCCGCTGCCACCTACCGGCGCCGTCCATCCTCGTGCCTCCGCCCAGTTCGACCACCAGTCACCACCACGCTCCACTCCTCATCACCTTATCTCTCATCTTTCATTTTCTTCGATGAAATGGTCGCGATACCATTTTTCCGATAAAATTCTTGAGATATCATTAGTTTTTACACATGGGATTACCCCTGCATGGGCATCTTGATGATCTGTGCAATGCACGGGCATCTTGCTAGTTTATTTTTAACTTTCTGTACGAAGTTGTAGCCACCCTGCAAGTCACGTGTACACTATACATGCAATTAACTTTTTATAGAGGGAGAATCATACACGCAATTAACTCAAATGGATTGGATGTGACTCTATTATTTCCAGCATTAGAGCATCTCCAACAGAAGCCGGCAAATTTCCTCCCGCTTCCTTCACGGAGGATGACATCAAACGCTAGCGGCATACATTTTCACAACTCTAACCAACTAGATGAAACTCATGCAAACACGGACTGATTTCATATAGGCATGAAGGATTTCCTATAAAAAAAGCTGAATCTTCATATAAACATGATGGATTACATTACATTTACATGAACTAAGTGGTGCTAATCCGGCTCTCTTGGTATAATTAATACTCCCTCCGTTCGGAAATACTTGTCCTAGAAATGGATGTATCTAGACTTATTTTAGTTATAGATACATCCATTTTATCCTTTCTTAGAACAAATATTTCCCGCCAGCCGGAGAGGGAGTACCTAATCTAAATGGCTGCCCGTGGATCCCTTTGTCTTCCTCAGGTCTGGCAGACACTTGCAGGGTCGAGGAAGGTCCTCGGAAGAGACGAAGCAGCAAAGAAACCACCTGAATGTGCAGTCGTCGCCTCAGCGGTGGCCTTCATGGGACCCAAGTGGCGGCGGCCTCCCGTGTTCTACTTCTGCTCGATGATGGCGGCGGACACGGAGAAGCTGGCCACCGACTCGTCGCTCTCCATGCACCCGGCTTCTGTATCTGCCTGCATGGCGCTACCGCAGGCATGGGAGGAGTGGCCGCAGGCATGGGAGGCGCGCCCACAGACACGGGAGGCACGGCCACCGCAGACACTGGTGGCGCGGTCCAACGCGGCAGCGACAACGCCCGTACCGGTGTGCTCGCCGCCGTGCCGGCGTGGAGCAACTGGCCACTCCTCAGCGAGTTGAACTGGACCGGCGAGTTGCTGAACCACGCGCCGGCTTGGGGCACCAACTGGCTCCGTCGGTCCAAGCGAGGTTGGTGAAGCAGCGAGCGGCCTCGCCCATATCCGGAGGGTTCCTCGGGCCACCCAGCCGGGTAGTATGCCAGAGAACGGCTCCTCGGAAGCCATCGGAAGAGTGGAGAAAATGGTGAAGGAGGAGATGGGGGAGCGGCGGAGGGGTGCGATTCTTGCCAACTGTCTGTGTGGCCTTGTGTAAATAGAGGGCGGACGGTAGGAGCTTGGTCGGCGTCTGGCCTCATTTAAACTGAGGGCGGACGGGAGGAGCTCGGACGGTGTGGCGTTTAATTCCGGCTCGCTCATGAACGGACGTGTGGCCGGAGTAGGTTTCTTGGTTTGCATGCGGGTTTAACGGAGGGATTTGATGGAGGCGAGGAGGCGTGTTCAGCCAGGCGTGCAGCGGGCGGTGCAGTACTATTTGATTTGATAGCGGGCGTCGCAGTTCCCGATACGACTATAATGCAGACGAGGAGGGGTAGCGGTTCCCTAATTGTTGAACGGCCAATGATGCATCCTCCTTCAATTAGCATCGTGAATGCATGAGGGAACTAATGGGAGGAGGACCGGGAAAAGAGGTTGCACGATGTGAATGCAACACAGTTTGCACTCATATAAGGGAGCTCCTCCATTCCAATGCATCTACCAGATCGTACACACCTAAGAATTTTCCTAAGCACCTACACTAAGCGCAAAAGTGCTCACTCCAGACGCATGGCGGCGATGCGCACGAGAGGCCAGCGGGTGTGCCAGATGGTCCATGATGCCGGCCTATTGCATGGCACCGAGGATCGTCTCCATACAGTGTTGGCAACCGGCTGGTGGATGGCCACCGTCGACGCCACCTATGACTCTTAGTTGGATCAGATGATCGTTGACACCACCAACAAGTTCATCGTCCTCAAGGAGCTCGCAGACGACATCGCCGTACTCCTCCAGCCCGCACGCCCGGGATCCTCATTGCCTCCCACCCTAATCGGTCTCCATCGCCGGAACCCCTTTCAAGCACTGGTGGCCCTGCGACTGCCCGCTGATGCCACGAAGAATGTCCACCTGGAGGTCGCACTCGCCGCGAGGCGCCTCGCCCTACAAGAATTCATCGACCTACACATCCATGTGTACGAGCAAATCGTGTAGAATGCCAGTGAGGACGCTACGACGTTGGCCTTCCTCAACTGGCTGGAAGCCTTGGATGCCTTTGCTAAGAAGCACCTTGACCTCGCCACAAAAGCCGCCGCTCCTTAGCCGCCAGTCGGTGGCCCAGCACACTAAGTTGAGGATGAGGAGGTCGTACGTTGATGGATGCATCTTTCTTCTTGCCTCCTGTAACCACCACTGCGATCGCATCATCGTGGCCTTAATTCTTATTGTGCTATTGCATTCTCGTTCCAGTCAATACCGCGCTTAATTATATGCATCACTATAAATAGTACTACATCCGTCTATTTATAAGTTGTGCTTACCTTTTCCATCGACTTCGTGCAACACACGGGCATCTTGCTAGAAACACTAGAACATGTCGGACCGCATGTGACCAAACCGACGATGCGCCAACCTAGCTACTACGTACCCTGCTTATCTGGTGGAAATAGCCCCGCCCTAGCGTTTCCAATCATTATTTCTATCTATCTATCGTGCCAAGGAGCAGAACCAAATGTTAAAATTTATACATGTTTCTCTACTCCTACTCCTACTCCTATAAAAGACTCAGTTGGTGATGGTGGTGTGTCTGCCATCCGTCGTTTCTGACCATTAGATCTGCATCTAACGGTTGTGAGGTAAGTTGTGGCATTTTTGCAACAATAGCCCACTTCTCTGCTCCAATTTGCAGAAAACCCCTTATAATCTTGAAAGCAACCACCTCCCTCCCTCACCTCATCAAAATAGCCTGAGAAATATATTTTGAGTGCAAAGTAATATATTATGGTTAGATCAAAACAAGAGTGATTTCTGTCAAGTTTGTGAACAAGTACTACCATTCTACTACTTTGGATCCGTCGCAAAGCACGGGCACGTTGCTAGTAAAAGGAAAAGGCCTACCGCGTTTGCGTCGCACCTCCACATGCCCGGGAATTGCGAGTACTCCATGGCCTGTCCGGCACGCCACATAGCTAGGGAAGGCGTGTTGCCTATCATTTTCACTTTCATGTGGGTCCGCCATTGAGCAAACAGTCTATTGGCAAACTGCACTATACAAATCCTACTAGTACGAGCATTCCGTACTACTACTACTCCTACTAGTACGAAGTTTGTACTAAAACTAGTACTGCCACTATACAACTAGGTACGTGCACGTCATAGCATCGTAGGAACAAAAAATGGGAAGATCTTGTTTTGGGTGATTTATCTTTTTTTCGGTCAACGTAGTATTAATAATATGATGTGGGGGGGCACCCGTGAAGCTTATGTGGCTTGGTTGCATGGCTATGAAAGGTTAAAGAAAAATAAATAGATAATGTGTTTAGAGTGCACTCCACTAAACAGATATACTTTGGATCCATTGCAATGCATGGGCCGGCACATCTATACCCCTATATAGTGTGTGAATAACTTTGAATGGTCGTTGGATGAAGCCAATCCGATGGTACAAAGATGGCAAATCCAAGCACTACTGGCCGTTGGATATCATCTATATTCCACCAAATTCTGCCACATGTAGAATCTAGAAGACTCCATGGTTGAACTTAACCATAATGCACAAACCTCAAAACACAAGCACTTCTTCTTTGTTCTAGAATCTTCCATATCTTAATTGCCCAAACTTTTTTTTCAAAATGAATTTTCACTATTTGTTTTTACTTTATGCTTTACAATGCAGAATTCCATGAATCTTAAAATAGAATTTTTTTATAAAACTAATTGATTTTGAACTAGATGAACTATAAGAATTGAACAAACATCTACATCATGCATATATGACTCAAAGCTTACATCCTATATTGTGTTATTTATTCATAATTTGGTTACCAAATCTCATGCGTGCAATGCACGTATACCTTACTAGTTGGTAGTAGTCTACACTCTTATAAAAAACAGAGTTGGTGATGATGGTGTGCCTGCCATCCTGCAATATAGGCCGTCTGATCTATATCTAACGGATAGGAAGGAAACTATGACAATTTACCCGCACTCCTCTCCACATTACAGATAAGGCCTTCCCTCGCTCATCCTTTTCTCCCACAAGATCTTGATGTTCCATGCAATGCACGGGGATCTTGCTAGTCTACACTCTTATAAAAAACAGAGTTGGTGATGATGGTGTGCCTGCCATCCTGCAATATAGGCCGTCCGATTTATATCTGACGGATAGGAAGGAAACTATGGCAATTTTGCAAAAAGGTACCCACGCACCTCTCCACATTTGCAAATAAGGCCTTCCCTCGTTCATCCTTTTCTCTCACAAGATAAACTAGTCTTATAAAATATGAGTTGGTGATGATGGTGTGCCTGCAATCCTGCAATATAGACCGTCCGATTTATATCTGACGGATAGGAAGAAAACTATGGGAATTTTGCAAAAAGATACTTACACCCCTCTCCACGTTTGCAAATAAGGCCTTCCCTCGTTCATCCTTTTCTCTCACAAGATAAACTACTCATACAAATGCATCTTGATGTTCCGTGCAACGCACGAGGATGTTTCCTTGGGGGTCTCTCCAGTGCGGCGTGGCCGTAGTTGCAAGTTGACGCCCCTTGAGATGCCGATGTTGAGGGGCACTCGGATTTTTTTCCGATGAGCAGGTAAGATGAGTTTGATCACGTAGTAAATGCATTCTAAAGACTACTTCCGTGTCCATTTCCTAATTCTCCCCCTGCCCACTGTTTCACAGGTTAGGCTCAGTGCGAGTGGAGATTGGCTTGCATATGTACGGGAGGGTACCAACATCAATTTGCACAACATTTACAATGGTGACACTGTTCCCGTAGAACCTTTGTCCAACATTGGGATCAGCCATGCAATGGGCCACCGCCTGAATTGGTACAATGGAACCACGGTGAGATTGAAGAAGATAGCACGAACCTTGCACATGGCGGTTAAAGGTGGACCATGCTGTCTGCGGCCGATTTGTTGCCGTACTAGTACGAAGATGTTGTGCTCCTTTCTAACCGCATCTTCGCGGTGACAAACCAGTGGATTTGTTTCGTATGGGACACATCCTACGATATAATCCCTCTCTCCCAGTGCATGTATAGTAAAGAAACAAATCTTGAGTTTGGCACAAGTTCGTCTAGCGGTATCACCAGAAGGCCTGGCATAGGAGTTACATTTCCCTCTCGGGGCCCTCGGGACTGAGCTTTAGCGCCTTACTGCACCTGCCTTTGAGTCAATAACATGTGGACTCGATAGGTGGCTGGTCCACATGTAATGCTCCCGAAGGTAGAGGGGCAGTGGGGCCGAGAGGTGTGAGCCGCAGGTCAGGGGACGTGTGTTGTCATGGGTTCGAGCAACGTTCTGGGAATCGCGTGTGACTGTGGTAGAAACTTGATGCTCCCTGCATTTCAGGTGGCCCCCATGTCAAGCACACAAAGACAGAGGGGCGGTGCGGCCGAGAGGGGTGAGGCGCACGTCGGGGGACGTGGTGCCGTGGGTTGGAGCGGCGTCGTGGGAATCGCGTGTGGTAGTGAATGAAACGTGATGGTCGCCGTAGTTGAACTTCCATGGACAAGCTGTCATGTCTATGGACACATGCATTGCATACTGATTACGGGAAGGAGTAGTAGTAGAGAAAGATAGGGGTATAAATAGTTCCTTATAGTCAAGCAGACCCACGCTACTACTTGTTTTCAAAGACATGCACACCATCGAAATTGTCCATCTATATCAATATACACAGAAAGGGAATAATTTTTTTTACAACAGAGGAAATAGTTCATCCATCCATAATGCCCTGCTGCTGGTGCAGCTTCTTCTTCTTGTTCTCATTTTTTCTGGGAGACGGCTTTGCAACAAGCTATCTCGAAACTCACACGGGCATCGAGGGCAACATATTTTATCCGCTCGAACGTCAAGGGATAATTCTCCCATCCGGACGACCTTAATGCCAGCGTCTCGTCACCCTTCTGAAGATTTGTTCCGAGAACAAAATTTGCTACGTTGAATAGGGATGGTCTTGGTTTATCACAATCTTCTATATGAATTTTTATTTTGGTTTGTACGTCAGCGATGCTTTTCAAATCAAGGTTGTACGGCTCCAACTTCTGTTTGTCCCCTGCGATGGCTGCCCCACAGGAGTATATGTCCTCCCGAGACAAGAAATGGTGAAGCTCACCTGGTATGGAGGGCGCGTGTATGATGTGGTACACCAAAACTTCATCTTCGAGGCACACCTGAAGGACGGCAGCGCATTGGATCTTCCCATTTTAATGCTCCGTGTACTCTGCATCGAGACCGATGACCTTCATCTCCACTTTTTGGAGGGAGTTGTATACATTGTTGATCCACATCCGAACAACCCTTGGGTGGACAGTGACTGTGGAATCAATGCTCAACGAGCCTTCGACGAGGACATGTTGGACGCTAAAACCTGCATCTGGATCTCTTTCGCCATTTGGAACCGCTGGACCGGAGGGCTATGGTTTGGAGAATTAGGATGAGATGGCTAGTCTAACTGAAGAAGATGATTATTTACAGGGGCTTCGGAATTACTCCCGGAGGATGTGAAGAGGTTAAAACAATGTGAATGCAGTGTGGTTTGGATGCAAATGAAGATGAAGGAGTAGTGAAGAAGCCGAGAAAAGTCGGTTCCCGATGGAGAAATAAATGGGAGAAGTGGCCTGCAAGCAGTTGATTAGACGGCTAGGTAGACTAAATGAAAAGGCTATGCGGGTAGACTGAGGAGTGGTACTTGTGCCTGTATGTGCCCATCCTTCTAGCGCTACATGTGCCACTGGCCAGTTGAGGTCACTCTTTCGAATCACCATGGCAAGACATTTTATGATTCCTTTTTATTTTTGCACCCCTCCTGACAGGTGGGACATATGCAAACAGATAAAAAATGTGTCATAGTTGGTTCGGATGGATATTGGCGCGTGCGTGGGAGAAACAACATTCTCTAGTTAAGGAATATGCGGTTATCCTCAAAAATGAAAAGGCCTTCTTCGCTCTTCCGCATGCACGGGAATTTGGTTCTGCCTGCAATATGGATGATACCTGGAGGATGAAATGAACCCAGAGGCATGCTAGCACGGGAGACCTATTTCCGCTATACAGTACTACCTCCGTCTAGTTGAATAAATCACTCGCATAGTTCTAGGTCATCGATTTGAGCAATTAAATATGTGTTATATGTCATGAAAAGTATTTCGCTAGATTTCTACACGGATGTAGTTTCCAAATATATATTCTTTATCACATATAATACATATTTAGAGTTAAATCGTCGACCTAAAACAACGCGAATGACTTATTCACCGAGACGGAGGTAGTACTACTCATGTTCCTACTACTCCTACTAGTAGTAGTAGTAGTAGTAGTAGTACAACTTTGGTACATTTGTTGGTCAAAATATTATTCATTCGGTCCTCACAGTGAACTGACAAGACCTTGCACCCGAGGTGACACTAGTCCAGGCGGCGTGTTCAGGTTACCAAAGCCAGCCTCACCTTGTGCACTGTGCAGTCACTCTCACCGCCGCTGTATAGCATGCCTCGCCTCGTCTCCCTCTCCCCTAGCACCACTCCATGTCCATCTCCGTCTTAGCGGAGATTCTAAGGTGACTCTTCATCATCTAACCGTGCCCCCGCGTAACCTCGCCTCGCTCGAATCCCCCAGTACCACTATTCCCTCGCTAGCCGCTCCAGCACCGAGAGCCTTCTCCCCTGTAAATCAAGCCCCCAAAAACCCCACCTTCCAAACTCCACCATGGCCGAACGCGAACCGCGCAGCATCCATATGAGCCGCGATTGGAGCAATCTCCCAAGTGACATCCTCGACCTCTATTGTTCGTGTATGGATATGTTGAGCGCCCTGCGGCTGGCTGCATGCTTGAGGGACATGCACACGGCCATCATCGAAGAGAGGCCTAAGATTTTCAGGACTCCCTGCTTGCTGCTATCTGGTCTTCCAAGATTTTCTCACCATGATACGGAGGCATACATGATGCCCCTCGACTTCAATCAAATCTCCATTAGTCGAAACTTCTTTGCAGGTATGTAGTGGGTCGTCGTACATCATTTCCCTCGACTTCGATCTGATCACCATCGCCCGAAACTTTTAGGCAGGTATGTACTGGGTCGGCATGAACTCCCACTGGATGGCTGCCATCAGAGAAGATGGTAAAAAGTTGGTGCTCGTGAACTTCCAGACCTCCCATAAGATTATCCTTCCTCCGTTGGGTTATATAGAGTTTTACCATCGCGGTCCAAGTGATCTAGATTACCACGTCAGTTGGATGTACCTTGTTTTGCAAAAGGTTGTAATCTGCCAAGTGCCCACACGGCATGCAGATTACACAGACTTGAAGCTAATTGCCTTGTTCGACCGCGGACTCGCCTATCTTTACGCTGGTGCCTTCTTTAGCTGGAGACAACTCAGCTCGCAGTGGATCATCATCAAAGCTGATACACACTTCTGTGATGCTATTGAACACAATGGCATCATCTACGCGATCGAGAAAGCAGATGGCACCACGTATTGTTGGGACGACGCATGTAAGTTGTTTCCGTCCGATGTTAATGATGACGCCATGACTTTCTTTGAAGTTTTTGTGATGATTGCCATATTACTGTTTGAGCAGAATTTGAGTAGAACTATGGCAATGTATTAGAGACGCCGTAAATCGGCTATATTTGGAATGAGTTAATTCATGCAATTGTGTCCATGTCATTACAACCAATTTGTACCCGTGAATAATCAAACGGTTAGAAAGATATTGATATTCTCCTTATTTTATAGTAATTTATATACTACTAAATATGAGTGTGTATCAATGGCCATGTTAGTTTCCTCATTTTCATGATGTAGAAACATGCATCACACTGTTGGTTTCATCTAACCATACATTAGGGAAGTAAATGTGCATATGGAGAACTCTATATTGGAAGGGGTGAAATCTTGTAATGCTTACGATGTGTACATACCTATGTTCACCCTTCAGCAATCAATGGCTAGAATAGTATGCTCACAAATTTTTTGCCCACAGAACATGAGTATATAATAGTGCATGATCTGTTAGTTTCCTTGAAGAATTTGTTTGTGAGGACAGAACATGATTACATAACATGCATGACATGGTAGTTTCATGTGAAGAATCGATGTGAGATAACATGAGTATAACCATGCATGGAACTTCTATATTTTCGAACCCAGTATACATTTCCCTGTATTTTCCTCCCAGTTCCAACAGGGACATATCAATGTTGTTTCTTGCATTAGCCTACTCATACTCTGAACAATGTTGATCTTACCTTAACAATGCCAGTCCTTTTTGGTATGATGTAGTGTCCCTACAGTTACTACCCTTTGTAATCAGACCACCTTTGCCAAAAACAGGGAAGCACAACTGGTTCCTCGCTCGATCAGACGATGGCAAAAGACGGATGATCATTCGGACACATGAGTCGGAAAAGTTATATTGCAAAAACCCCCACTATATACAAGCACCGTGAAATACGTGAGTATCCGGACAGTGGCTGTTACGTCTATGAGCAGGATACCAGCTTGTTGGGGCCTTCAAGATTTGTGAGTTGGAGGCGGGTAAACAGCCTCGGTTCACACTCTTTGTTTCTCAGACTCAATTATCCTATTAACCAGGAGATCACCGTTGGCAAGGACCTTGATGGCAGAGAGTCTCTGTTTGCTATGGAAAACTGTGTCTACACGGCGAGCCCTAGGAGTTCGGGAGCAAACTCCCCTGATTGTCAATGATACAACCTGTAGCCAAAAGAAGGTGAGAATGACAAAGGCATCTGGATTAACTTTGATCCTTGGATGTGTCGAGTCTGACAGGCAGTGATGTGGTTCAAGCCTTCAGGTTGATAGGTAATTGGGCTGTTGCGTCGAAAGGGTGGAGTACTAGGGTCTCCGGATCACTGGTGCCTGAAGCGGGGTTCCAAATTATCATGGTGTTGGATCATCCCTCTTCGAATGACTTGTTGTCTTTGCTGCTTGTTCTAGATGGGTAGTTCTTTCTTTTGTTATGCATATTCCTTGTCATTTGGTTATCCTCGTCTATGTCACTCTTACTATGTAATAGTTGCCTCTATTTATAATGTCATTCTCGTCTGGATCACGAGAGTCTGAGCACTGCAGATGGGTACGTTTTGCTGGTGTAGCAAAACTTCTTATGAACTATCATGTCTTGCTGTTCATGTCAGTAGTAGTCACTTGTTAGTGTTTGAATGTTATATATATCGTTGTTTCGAACTGTTTATTGTCTCAAACTGCTGGTGGGCTAAATGAGGGCATCACCATTCTCAAGTGTTCAGAGTATATCTCGTTTTTTCAAGTTACTAGCAAGATGTCTGTGCATTGCACGGAACATCAAGATCATGTGGGAGAAAAGGATGAACGAGGGAAGGCCTTATCTGCAAATGTGGAGAGGTGTGCGGGTAAATTGTCATAGTTTCCTTCCTATCCGTTAGATATAAATCAGACGGCCTATATTGCAGGATGGCAGGCACACCATCATCACTAACTCTGCTTTTTATAAAAGTACTAGCAAGATGCCCGTGCATTGCACATAACATCAAGATGCATTTGTATGACTAGTTTATCTTGTGGGAGAAAAGGATGAACGAGAGAAGGCCTTATTCCAAATGTGGAGAGGTGTGTGGGTACCTTTTTGCAAAATTGCCATAGTTTCCTTCCTATCCGTCAGATATAAATCGGACGGCCTATATTGCAGGATGGCAGGCACACCATCATCACCAACTCTATTTTTTATTTTTTATAAGTGTGTAGATATAGATAGATAAAGATAGATAATTTGAGCTCAGTGTCTTTTCGATGGTGTACACTTGTTTGGGCCAGTGAGGTGTCGTTGAATATGGGCCGAGTAGTAACGCAATGCCAAACAGGTCAATTATGAATCTCAGGCTGGGATCTCAAAAGATCATCAAAAAAAAGGTCGGGCTCTCAAAAAGAGAAAGAATTGGGACTCTTGCGCGCCGACATGTGGGTGCCACCGGTGTTTTTGTGCGCTTGCACGCTGAGACCATATTGGCATGTGTTCGAAATTGATGCTACCTTTTCGTCCCCAATCTCTCGCCCCTCCCCCTCCTCTGCAATCTCGATTCCTACTCCAGTTCTCCCAAATCCCCTCCAGTACTCCCTGTATTCAAGCGCACTATCATGTCGCCGGTCAACGCGGATCTCCGAGTCGGAGATCCTGAGGTCCATCCTGCCTTCGGGCGCTGCACGCTGTCACTCAACAGTTGAATGGCGGCGCTTGATGACCAGTTTGCCGGCAAAGTGCTGATGGTAACCATCAACAGCGACCGGCCTCCCGTCTCACCGGACGACCTTGTAAAAGCTCTTGGCATTGCGCACGACATTCAAATACGTGACATGCTTGTCAAAGTCTGTCCGCCACCGGCTGATTTCTTCATCAGGTTCCGGACAACTTTCGACTGCAGTCATGTGTTGAAATCTTCCCTGCGTTTGTTCTACGACGGCGCGATGGTGAGCTTCGATCGGTGGCACCCAGGATGGGGCTCGGTGCCCTCTGAGCTTGAGTTTTTAACCAAGCTTACCTTCCACGGCATGCCTCGACGTGCTTGGAACAGCGAGTCCATGAATGAGCTTATCGACGACCTTAGAGGTGAGCTCGTAATTATGTTTGTTCCTCCAGACAGCTGGGCTCTGACGGTTATGGCATGGATGAAGACGACGTCCACCATACCGAAGGTGATTGGTGTTGAGATACCAGTGCAGGAACTAGGGTTGTACTATTCGTTGCCACCAAGGCCGCCGCGGACCACATTAGGGATGTACCTGTATCAAGTGTTCGTGCATGTTGAATAAGTGGTCAATCCATCAATCGAAGTCCTGCCACCGCCGCTGGCGCCCGGGTCCGTCGATGATGTCCATTACAGGAGTCAACGTCATACTTTCCCCATGTTGCTCGTAACGATGGATGGCACAGGGCCTACTCCACCGCGCGGCGGAGGCCACTTCTTCTTTGGGAGAAGAGGGTGGGCTGGCTGCCTGGATGTGCTCTAATTTGAGGTAACAACTGAATCTTCTCAGATACTAGTTAAAAATCCGAGCTATGGGTGTGAAGCAATGTTGTGCTAGTACATTTGATTGTGACCTGTTCTATTTTTTTACCTGAACATTTTTTAGAAAGGGCTGTACGTGAACTTAATGTTCTAGCAGAACTTATATATTGTGTTGTCTGTCTGTTTTCTTTGCACATCATTCAATATATTTCCCCGTCATTGATAAAGACGATGAACCATTATGTACGAGTTCGTTGGTTTCAACATAGCCCTACCCGTAGTGATCCATTGCTTCCACCCTGATTGTGCTGCCTGCATGAAATTTTTGTATGCATGTTCAGTGTGCTATGATGTTCTATATGATTGTGTCAACTATATAAGTTTTTACTGAGCATCACCAATGCATATGGCTGAAAGATGTATTTACGAGTATCGACCGATGGGTCTCTCTCACACGCACACACACACACACGCACGCACGCACACAAACACACACACACACACACGCACAAGTGGGACCCGTTGAATTTTTTCTTCGCTCGTGACAGCTTTTAATTAGGTTCCACTGTACTCCAACTTTTTTCTGAAGTTCTTAATTGAGCTCAGTGACTTCAAAAAGTTGTACAGAAGCCTTGTTTGGGCCTTTCCGGCGTCGCTGAATGTGGGCTGAGTAGCCATGTAAGGTTGTACTATACTACAAAGGCCTTTTTTCAACATCAGCAATGCAACTGGGCCGACAGTTGTACACAATCCGGGTCAACTTGTTATTCTCCGCCCCGCCGGGCTGCAAATCTTTCCTAGGAGGGATGCATTAGTCTTAACAAGAAAATGGGCTTTAAGAAATAATAAATGGGATGTAATTATAAAAACTGGGCAGTAACTATAAACCAAACACGTAATTAGTTTAAAAATATATTATTTTTGGAATTTGGAAATTTTAATTTCATTACTTGTTGCGCGCGCAATATTTCGTTGGATTTTTCGTAATACAAATTTATTTTGAAATTATATTTAATCTGACTAGAAATTTCGGGATAAAATATTTCGGATCCCATGAAAATGTGGGAAATTTTATTGAATTCTGTTTTGAGTGGTTGATTGAAATTATTAATCGTTGTCCTAGCTAGAAAATGGGCCATACTTGTAACAAACTGTAAATGGGCTGTAGTAAATTCCATTAGAATTCAAAAATGGGTTGTACATTCTTACAAATCGCAAATGGGCTATAAGTTCTCTGCCACACACTTGTGGGCCTGCCAAGGTGACGCGTCTCCTAAAAAAAAGTAAGTTGACGCGTATGCAAGGCTTTGTCAACTTATAGTCAACACACGGTTCTAGCAGCAGTGGTCGTTGGATGTCCATCCAACGGCCGTCGTGCTTCTTCAACCTCTGGTCTTCTTGCTCCAGCCGCCCAAACCAGCGCTGGTCATGCCGCATGCTCCTGCCTCCCATGGCCGGCTGTGCTGCCATGGAGGCCTCACCGCCCCCTACTATTCCCACCGCTGGCTAGGCCCTGCGATGACGGCAGCCTCACACCACAGCCGAACCAGTGAACCCTCATACTCCTCTCCGTGTGGGCATCCACTGCCGTGTCTTCCCTGGCTCCGTGCCGTCCGATTCCTAGGCCTCTCCGTCATCCACCGCCCTGGTGCTCTCGGTGCGGAGTGGTCAACATGGTCAAGGAACGACTTCCATCGGAAGAGTACTGTACTTGGAGAGCCTGACAGCTGGGTCCACTGCCGCAGCAAGGAAGTGCCTCCTTATTACGCGGAAAATAATGATTCATCCACCTGACAGCAGGGACCCACCGGACGGGCCACCGTATTTCACGAAAAAAACGATTCCCCCCTGACTGCCGGGACCCACCAGCTACATCTTTGCAAGCAAGGAAGTGCGTCCATATTACGGGCAAAAAAATGATTCGCCCCATGACTTCTGGGACCCACCAGCTACATCTTCGCAGGCAAGGAAGTGCCTGACAGTCGGAACCCACCTGGTCGAAGCGTATGTAGCGTTGTCATTCTGGTCGCGAATGTGTACGTACATACGATCGGTCGGTCTGGAGGCTACAGCGATGAACCATGTGTTGGAAATATGCCCTAGAGGCAAAAATAAAATGGTTATTATTGCATTTCCTTGTTCATGATAATTGTCTGTTGTTCATGCTATAATTGTATTAATTGGAAACCGTAATACATGTGTGAATACATAGACCACAACATGTCCCTAGTGAGCCTCTAGTTGACTAGCTCGTTGATCAACAGATAGTCATGGTTTCCTGACTATGGACATTGGATGTCAGTGATAACGGGATCACATCATTAGGAGAATGATATGATGGACAAGACCCAATCCTAAGCATAGCACAAGATCGTGTAGTTCGTGTGCTAGAGCTTTTCCAAATGTCAAGTATCATTTCCTTAGACCATGAGATTGTGCAACTCCCGGATACAATAGGAGTGCTTTGGGTGTGCCAAACGTCACAACGTAACTGGGTGGCTATAACGGTGCACTACGGGTATCTCCGAAAGTGTCTGTTGGGTTGGCACGAATCGAGACTGCGATTTGTGTCACATCCTAGCTAGTTCATGCATTAGAGTGTTGCATCATGTCTATTTTTCACAGAAACTTGAAATGGGGATGTCAGAAACCCCCAGCACCACCCCCTGAAACAACTAGGGTTTACTAAAATCCTTTTCAATGAACCTGAAATGCCCTCCATAAATGTTCACCATCTTTGGTTCTGGCCAAAACCTCTGCCAAAAATGGTTTCATATTTTTGGAGGCCATCTTGGTTTTTGCACAAGCCATAAGTATTTGCATTTGGGCATTTTTAATCCTATAAATATGTTCAAATGCCCAAATAATCTTGAAGGTATTTTTAGGCTGTTGAGAATAATTTCAAAGGTGCCTCAGAATATTTTCAGGATTTTCCCAAATGAAATAGTATTTTTACTATTTCAAAACACAGAACAGAAATAAATAAATAAATAAATAAAAGAGAAAACAGAAAGCAGAAGGACTTACCTCGCAGCCCACCTGGCGGGCCAGCACTGTGCTGGCCCGCGCCAGTCAGCTGCCTGCTCTCGCCAGAGCAGGCAGAGAGGTGACGCCGGCGAGCGCGAGCTCGCCACGGCGCCACCTGCTTGCCGCCCTCGCCCGTGGATGCGCTGGACGAACCCCTCGACGCGCCCCGAGCCACTGGACACAGCCATTCTCCCCCGTCGCCTCTCCTCGCCTTTCCCCCACCATGGCCGACGCCGCCGCAGCCACCTCGCCGGAGTAGCCGCGCCCACCGTCGACCTCGCGCCGTCCCACCGTGTCCAACAGCTCCGCCGTCGCCCGCTCCTTCGAGCAGGTCGAGCTCCGAGCACTCGTTTGCCCCGAAGCCCCGCCTCCGACCTCGCCTTCGCCACTCACCGTCGGAGATCCCCTCCGCCGTCGCCACTGCAACAGCTCGCCTCCGACCTCGCCGTCCGCTCCGTCGCAACCGCCGTGAGCATGGCCACCTTCCCATCCTCTCCTCTCTCACTCTCGAGCTCCGCAGCCACTACACGAAGCTCACCCGTACGCGCCGCCGCACGAGCTCGTCGCCGACGAGGCTCCGGCCATCCAACGGCCGCACCACCGTGGCCATTAGCTCCACCGCACCGCCAGGAACCCGTAGCACCATCGCATGTCCCTCCCCGTGCTCCCTAGCAATGGATTCAACTACGCCCATACCCCGGCAGCCGCACGGCTCGTCGTCGGCGTCGATTCCGGCGACCCCGAGCTCCACCACCACCACCAGTCGACGCGGTTCGCCCCCAGCTACACGTAGGTACCCTCCGTCGTCCATTTGGTCGCCGGAGGAGGGATCCCGCACTCCACCGCCGCGTTTGGACGTCGCCGGCGGCTAAACGCCGACGAGTCAGCGTGGTTTGACCACAGGTTGACCCCCCCAGAGTCACTGACAAGTGGGGCCCGCCTGCTAATTAATCTGAGTTAGAGATTAAAATTAATCCTAATTAGCTAATTACCTAACAGTGACACTAACACAGGGGACCCATACGTCAGGTTTGACCTGGACGACCCCGTTGACCTGCTGACTTCACACTGACGTCAGGCTAACGCAGTAAAGCATTACTGGAATTATTCTTATATTGGAAATTCCAGAAATTATCACAAACTTCAAAAAATCATAGAAAATAATCTATAGCTCAGAATGGAAAGATTTATATATGAAAAATGATCAGAAAAATCCATTCTATCCATCTGTACTGGTTTCATGCATGATTAAGCAAGTTAACCTACTGTTTGATACAGATAAAGCACTAATATGGGCCATTTATGAACTTGGAATTTGAATGTTTGATTCAAAATAGTCCAAACCCATCTGGTCCTAGTTGCATTAGTCCAATACATCCATTTTGCCATGTCTCATGCATGCATCATATTGTTGCACTTGCTTGGCGTTGATTGTGCTTCGATGTGTTCATTTTGGTAGGTCCTGCCTCCGAGGATATTCACGAGTATCCAACTGAAGGGCAGTATCCCACCACCACTCCGTCAGGCAAGCAACCCATTGATCATTTCGATACAAACCCATCTTCTCACTTCTGCTCTCGTTTACTACATTAAGACAACGCGATTCAAACTGCTGTGTGTTGCGGTAGTTGAACCCACTTTCCTTTGCATGACCTGTCATTGCCACAGTAACTAGATGAAACCCACTAGCATGTGTAGGAGTTGATTGAGCCATGTTGTGTTCCTACAATGCTATGCTTGCTACGCTTAGAGTTGTGTCAGGTCTGGCTCATCAGGGTGATGAACTAGAGTGAAAGTGTGTCTGTCGATAATGAGAGTGAAGTGTTGAATGCGATTTGGTAAAGGTATCGATGGGAGGCCATGTAGGAGTACATGGTGGGTTGTTTCATTGAGACCGTCCCTAAGAACTGAGATCTGTATGCATGATTTAAGATTCAGCTACTACCACACAATGGGCCCGAAACCAATGGACCCCCTCGGCTTCTTAATCACCCTTGTCCTCTGTCTAGGAGTTGCACGTAGTTTTTGGTGTTTGTAGTAAGCTGGAGGCCGTGGACAGCGCTGACCAAGGGGTGGGCTGTGATGCGGTAGGCTCGTGGCACGGTGTACCAAGTCACCCGTTTGGTGTCCGGGAACCCTGCACACATCGTTTGGGGCCGTATGTGGAAACCTCGGCCGGACTCCCTACGGATGGAACCTAAATAGGCGATAAACCTGGACTAGAGACTCGAGTGTTTAGGTAGGCTGTGGCCGACACCCACGTTGGGCTTCCGCTTGAAGGTTGCCGAGTACACGTCGTGTAGCGACGATAAGTGGTGAGAGCGTGTGTGACGAAGTACACCCCTGGAGGGTATAAAACTATTCGAATAGCCGCGTCCGCGGTAAAGGACTACTTGGTCGCTTATGCAGTTCATAGACAAGTAAATGGATACTACTAAAAGCCTCAAGATAAGTGTGAGTACCGCGGATGGCCCTCTCGTGGGATGACGAGGGAGGATCCACGGTGGAGTATTGAGATGGTGATTAGTGGACTCGTGTGCGAAAACTATTTCACAAGTGGTGTATCGTAGGATAGCTTAGCCAAGAGTCAAAGCTGGGTTGCTGCAATAACCCCACTACCTTCTTGAGAATGAACATGTATAGTAGGATCTGTTGTAAGACTTGCTGAGTACTTTTGTGCTCATGTTGCTTCAATTACTGTTTTCAGACGACAACACCGTCCCTTCTGATGGGTTCTATGTAGAACTCGACGACGACGAGTGACTTGCCACCCAGGTGGTGATCTAGGCTTGTGAAGGGCCTATGTAGATAGACAGGCTTCGTCAAGCCTTCTTTCTTTCTAGTGTCTGTACCCAGACAGTTTGCTTCCGCATGTGCTTGTATGATTGTATGACTTGAGTGTCGGGTCATGTGACCCCTATCTGTATGAACAAGTTATGTAAGGCTCTCCGGAGCCCTTTAAATAAAGTTCTTTGAGTTGTAGAGTTTTGTTGTGATGCCATGTTGTATTTGCACATATCGAGCATACTGTGTGTATGTTTGAAATGCTTGGTATGTGTGGGATCCGACAATCTAGTTGTTTATCCTTGGCAGCCTCTCTTATGGGGAAATGTAGTCTAGTGCCTCCTTGAGCCATAGTAGTCCGCTACAGCCCGGTTCACCGGAGTCCTGCTAGCCCAACACTACTGCTCTGGACACCTGACTAGCCGGCATGTGATTCATATCGTTCCTGTGTCTGTCCCTTCGGGGAAATGTCACGCGGTGACATCCAGAGTCCTGCCTAGCCTGCTACAGCTCGGGTTCCCGGAGTCCTGTTAGCCCAGTGCTACAGCCCGGATTCACACGCTGCTGTCCGACACGTTCGATGTTGATTCATGTATGCCTGTCCCCATACGTTAGTGCCGCTTTGGGTTCAAGACTAGCCATGTCGGCCCGGGTTCTCTGTCATATGGATGCTAGCGACATTGTCATATACGTGAGCCAAAAGGCGCAAACGGTCCCGTGCCATGGTAAGGCGACACCCGTGGGAGTACCGTGCTTGAGGCCGCAATGTGATATGAGGTGTTACAGGCTAGATCGGTGTGACTTGGAATCGGGGCCCTGACAGCGTTGGCATCAGAGCCGGACTGCCTGTAGGTGCGATAAGCCAAACTGGTCGATGTCGAGTCTAGAAATGCTTTAGTTATATGTAGGGGAATTGATTGTGGGAGGGAACGTAAGGTGCTTTTACTCCTTTACCTCATGCCCTCTGATCTGAGTCATTCTCTTCTCATTCTACGTGGGTTAAGGACTAGGCTCTCTCCTCTCTATCAGGTTCACGTGTTACTAATCCGTAGTAATTTATACGATGGTTGGTTCCATGCTTCGGTTCAGTCTCTACTATCCTAGTATGTTGTCGGTTGAACCAGAACCTTGACATGATGTTGTTGAGTGGTATTGCAAACTGTTGCGAATGTCTCAAATCCTTTTTCGAGCATTTACAGCCGTTATGCTGTCCGAATTCTCCTAGAAATACTAATGCCTTGCATTATTTCGTGCTTTCAGATGGCCACCCGTTCCCAGAATCAAGTGGTTCGTCTGACCCGGTGCATCGGCGTACCTGGTCACACGGCCATGCTTGTCCGAGTGATGGTTGAGACAGGCTATCGTTGGTATCCCGAGTATACCGTCGAGGAGCAGTTTCGAGACTTTAATCAAAGTCAATATCTTTGCACAGTCAGGATTTACCCATCCTATCCTGGAGCCACTGAACCCCTCCATTACTCTTATGGACTTGGGGTTACCATCGAGATGTCCGTGCAGGACGCAGCTTACTCAATGATGACTATCATGCGAGCCAGAACTGCCTTGCTTCAGAACACTGACTTCTGCTATATGCCAGCAGCACTCCCTGGGGCACAGGGGTACTATCAGGACACTTACTGTGATTCTACCCATGAGGGCTCACTACTCCGTACCACCACCGAGATGCTTGAGGACAAGGACCGTGAGAATCGTGCCTTGCGAATGGAGCTCTTTAATGCTCGTGCTGATCACTGGGCCACTCTGACACGGTTTGCACCTGCCGTGCAAGCTGGGTTTATGGACATGAGGGACTTGTACCCCGTGCGATCTGGTCTGCCAGAATGTATGGAATGGTGTGATGTAGGAGGCATCACCCCTCCTCGTGGACCCCGTCTGCCACCGTTTGTTGGACCAAGGCCACACCCGAGTCCTTATGGACCGCAAGCTCCACAGGACCGGCTGTTTCCAGATGATCATGTTCAGCTCCCAGGACATGGTGGTGACTTCTATGGGGATTACTACGGAGACGTATGAGTTGGTAGTAGTTCCACTAGTATTGTAATAGTTGTAATCTCCACAGTCCTGCGTGTCTTGTGGGATACGACTTGGTGTGTATCACGTTCCGGAGGTGTAGAAAAATAATGTATAGGAGCTTGGAATGCCTCTGATGAGATGTACCGTCTTTCATCGTAGTTGTACCTTAGCCTGGGCTTGTACTAAACTATGTATGGCGTGTATGACCGTTGGTATATGTATGTTGCTATGTCACCATGTCATACTGATGATCATCTCTGCATTCCGTGCTATCCATTACATTCCGCATTTCCCTATCAAGACTTAGCCATCCTCGTCTAAACCGTTGCTTTGTTTCTCCTAGGATGGTTAACACCCGCAACAACCCTGCTGTCCAGGCGCAGGGTGAAGCCAATGCAGCCAGGGGGGAGAATCTGCCCCAACCGCCTTCACTGGCCGAAGTTATGCTGGAGGCAGAAAGAAACAAGCGTGAGACTAACCGCTTGCTAGAGCGAATTGAGCAGAATACTGCACGTCACCAGAGGAACGACCTGGTGTCCATCAATGACTTTATCAAGTTGTACCCACCGAAGTTTAATCATTCCGTTGAGCCCCTTGATGCGGATGATTGGCTTCGCAGTATCACCCATAAGCTACGTTCTGCCAACGTAGCCGAAGCGGATAAGGTTACCTACGCTGCCTATCACCTCGAAGGCCCTGCTAGCCTTTGGTGGGAAAACTTTGAGGCTATGCGCCCAGCTGGCCAAATCACTACTTGGGCTGAATTCAGTGAGGCTTTCCGTGAGCATCACATTCCGGAGGGTCTCATAGATCGTAAGCGGGAAGAATTCTGCAACTTCACCCAAGGCAGACTGACCGTAGATGCATACAGCCGTGAGTTTGGAAATCTAGCACGCTATGCTCCTGAAGAGGTATCCACCGACGCCAAGAAGCAGGCAAGGTTCCGCAAGGGACGTAACCCTGAGCTTCGCCGTGATCTTCGTCTGCATGAGTGCACCTCCTTCCAAAAGTTGGTCAATAAGGCCATCAGTGCCGAGACAGGACAGACTGACTATGACACTACACGCAAGCACTCCCGCGATTTTGGTTCCTCATCCGGCTCCGGATCCCAGAAGCGCCGGGTCTGGATTCCAAACACTGCTCTGCCACCCAGGTTCACTCCGAGGCCATCCTTCGAGGCGCCTTGCCCCAACCAGCAGCATGCACCGCCCAAGGTCTATGGTGGCCCCGCTGCTAATGCTGCTCCACGCCCCTATATTGTGACATGCTTCAAGTGTGGAGAAACGGGTCACTATTTGCGTGAGTGCCCCCGAAACAACCTCAATCAACCTGGACAGTCCGTTGGCCGTGGTAAGCCAGCAGGAAAGACTTACTACGCCAAGCCAGCCACCACTGCACGTGGCCATGTCAACTACGTTTCAGCTGAAGAAACCCATGAGGATCCCAACGTCGTCCTTGGTACGCTCCTTGTTAATTGCCATCCGGCAACTGTTCTTTTCGATACTGGAGCATCTCATTCATTTATATCTGAGAGTTATGCTCGATTACACAACACCACATTTTGTGACATGCCCACCTCCATGGTAATTCAAACTCCTGGTTCTAAGTGGCAAACCTCTAAGATAAGCCATGGAAATGAAATTCTTGTTGACAGATTGGTCTTCCTTGCATCACTAATAGCTCTCAAGTCCTCGGACATAAACATCATCTTGGGTATGGACTGGATGTCAGCTCATTATGCTAAGATTGATTGCTCCACTAGAACTGTTCAACTCACCCATCCGTCGGGCAAGACAGTCAACGTTTTGACCCGAGTGTCTAAGCGTCAGCTTTACTCATTAAATGCCAACCCTCTTCCAGACCTCAAAGATGTGCCGGTAGTCCGTGACTTCCCGGATGTCTTCCCTGAAGAACTGCCAGGTATTCCACCTGACAGGGATGTTGAGTTCGTGATAGACCTTGTTCCAGGAACCGTCCCAATCTCTAGAAGACCCTATAAGATGGCACCCCTAGAGCTGGCCGAGCTTAAGAAACAACTCGATGAGTCCTTGAAAAAGGGTTTCATCCGTCCTAGTTCTTCTCCGTGGGCTTGCCCCGTCCTCTTCGTCAAGAAGAAGGATGGTACAGATCGGATGGTTGTAGATTACCGACCCGTCAACCTAGTCACTATCAAGAACAAGTATCCGCTTCCCAGGATCAACGATCTGTATGATCAGCTCGCTGGATCCTCAGTCTTCTCTAAAATGGATTTGAGGTTGGGCTACCATCAAATCAAAATCAAGAACGGGGACATTCCCAAAACGGCCTTTGTTACTCGTTATGGCCAATACGAGTATACTGTCATGTCTTTCGGTTTAACCAATGCTCCAGCCACCTTCTCTCGGTTAATGAACTCAATCTTCATGGAGTATTTGGATAAATTCGTCGTAGTATACCTCGATGATATACTCATCTACTCCAAGAACGAGGCAGAACATGCCGAGCATTTAAGGCTAGTACTGACGAAACTTCGAGAGCATCGCCTTTATGCTAAATTCTCTAAGTCTGAATTCTGGTTGCCAGAAGTGACCTATCTAGGCCATGTAATCTCTGGTAAGGGTATTGCTGTCAATCCCGAGCGAGTTCAAGCCATCCTTGACTGGACTTCCCCTGAATCGGTTAAGCAAGTTCAGCGTTTCCTTGGCTTAGCGAGCTACTGCCGCCGCTTCGTCGAGAATTTCTCCAAGGTTGATAAACCTCTAACCGAACTCCTCAAGAAAGATAAAAAGTTCGAGTGGACCCCACAGTGCGAGTTCAGCTTTCAGGAACTGAAAAGACGCCTGACATCTGCCCCCGTACTCGTACCACCAGATTTTTCTAAGGACTTTGTTATCTATTGCGACGCCTCGCGACAAGGACTAGGTTGCATACTCATGCAAGATCGTCATGTGATTTCCTACGCTTCCCGACAGTTACGTCCACATGAGGATAATTATCCCACACATGATCTAGAGCTTGCAGCCGTAGTCCATGCACTCAAAACATGGCGACATTACCTTCTCGGTAATCGTTGCGAGATTTTCACCGACCACCAGAGTCTGAAATACATTTTCACCCAACCGGATTTGAATCTCAGGCAAAGACGTTGGGTCGAGTTGATCACAGATTACGACTTAGGAATAACTTACACCCCGGGCAAAGCCAATGTCATGGCTGATGCGCTAAGCCGTAAATCCTATTGTAACAACTTGATGTTACAACAAAGTCAACCACTTCTCCACGAGGAATTCTGTAAGCTTAACCTTCACATTGTTCCTCGAGGATTTCTATCCACCATGGTGGCGAAACCTACCCTTACGGATCAGATCATCAAAGCTCAGAAGGTAGATTCGGGAATCTCCCGTATTAAGAGAAACATCAAGAAAGGAGTTGCGGATTGTTTCTCCGTTGATGACGAAGGTGTTGTGTTCTTTGGAGACCGCCTAGTGGTTCCCAAGGTACGCAACCTGAGGCGATTGATCCTTAAGGAAGCTCATGAATCTCCTCTCACCATTCATCCCAGTAGTACTAAAATGTATCAAGACCAATGCCAGAGGTTTTGGTGGACTAGGATGAAGAGAGAAATTGCTCAATACATTGCTAACTGCGACGTCTGCCGCCGTGTTAAAGCAGAGCATCAACGGCCTGCTGGCACCCTTCAGCCTCTGTCTATTCCTGAATGGAAATGTGATAAAATCGGTATGGATTTCATTACCGGGTTTCCCAGGACCAAGAGAGGGAATAATGCTATCTTCGTTGTTGTCGATCGTCTTTCCAAAGTAGCCCACTTCCTACCTATTCGTGAGAGTATAACCGCTAGACAGCTAGCAGACTTGTACATCTCCCGAATAGTGTCTCTTCATGGTGTTCCATTGGAAATTAACTCAGACCGTGGAAGTCTCTTCACCTCTTGATTTTGGGAAAGTTTCCAAAATGCAATGGGAACTCGTCTCTCTTTTAGCACCGCCTTTCACCCTCAATCAAGTGGTCAAGTAGAACGAGTTAATCAAATTCTGGAGGATATGCTCCGAGCTTCTGTCATCTCGTTTGGCATGGATTGGGAGAAATGCCTTCCATTCGCCGAGTTCGCTTATAACAATAGTTACCAAGCTAGCTTGGGCAAAGCCCCTTTCGAGGTTCTCTATGGACGAAAATGTCGAACGCCTCTTAACTGGTCAGAAACCGGGGAAAGACAACTCTTTCGCCCGGATATGATTCAGGAAGCAGAAGAGCAGGTTCGCATTATTCATGAGAAATTGAAAACAGCCCAATCTCGCCAAAAGAGCCATTATGACCGCAAACATAAGGCTATGACTTTTGAGGTTGACGAGAAGCCTTACCTTCGGGTGACTCCTTTAAAGGGAACCCATCGATTCGGTATCAAAGGCAAATTGGCTCCTCGATACATGGGACCCTTTCGCATTCTTGCCAAGCGAGGAGAAGTTGCCTACCAATTGGAACTACCTCCGCATCTTTCCAAGGTTCATGACGTCTTCCACGTTTCTCAACTCAGGCGTTGCTTCTCGGATCCTATCCGTGGAGTGGACCACGAAACGCTTGATCTCCAAGATAATCTCACATACCGGGAGTATCCCGTTCGAATCCTTGATCAAGCCGAGCGTACCACTCGACGCCAAAACATCAAGTTTCTCAAGGTTCAATGGTCACACCATTCCGAGAAAGAAGCTACTTGGGAAAGGGAGGATCGTCTTCGACTTGAGTACCTCACCTTCTTCCCAACGGATCCTAAATCTCGGGACGAGATTCTTTTGAGTGGGGGTGAGTTGTCACATCCTAGCTAGTTCATGCATTAGAGTGTTGCATCATGTCTATTTTTCACAGAAACTTGAAATGGGGATGTCAGAAACCCCCAGCACCCCCCCTGAAACAACTAGTGTTTACTAAAATCCTTTTCAATGAACCTGAAATGCCCTCCATAAATGTTCACCATCTTTGGTTCTGGCCAAAACCTCTGCCAAAAATGGTTTCATATTTTTGGAGGCCATCTTGGATTTTTGCACAAGCCATAAGTATTTGCATTTGGGCATTTTTAATCCTATAAATATTTTCAAATGCCCAAATAATCTTGAAGGTATTTTTAGGCTGTTGAGAATAATTTCAAAGGTGCCTCAGAATATTTTCAGGATTTTCCCAAATGAAATAGTATTTTTACTATTTCAAAACACAGAACAGAAATAAATAAATAAATAAAAGAGAAAACAGAAAGCAGAAGGACTTACCTGGCAGCCCACCTGGCGGGCCAGCACTGTGCTGGCCCGCGCCAGTCAGCTACCTGCTCTCGCCAGAGCAGGCAGGGAGGTGACGCCGGCGAGCGCGAGCTCGCCACGGTGCCACCTGCTTGCCGCCCTCGCCCGTGGATGCACTGGACGAACCCCTCGACGCGCCCGAGCCTCTGGACACCGCCATTCTCCCCCGTCGCCTCTCCCTCGCCTTTCCCCCACCATGGCCGACGCCGCCGCAGCCACCTCGCTGGAGTAGCCGCGCCCACCGTCGACCTCGCGCCGTCCCACTGTGTCCAACAGCTCCGCCGTCGCCCGCTCCTTCGAGCAGGTCGAGCTCCGAGCGCTCGTTTGCCCCGAAGCCCCGCCTGCGACCTCGCCTTCGCCGCTCACCGTCGGAGATCCCCTCCGCCGTCGCCACTACAACAGCTCGCCTCCGACCTCGCCGTCCGCTCCGTCGCAACCGCCGTGAGCATGGCCACTTTCCCATCCTCTCCTCTCTCCCTCTTGAGCTCCGCAGCCACTGCACGAAGCTCACCCGTACGCGCCGCCGCACGAGCTCGTCGCCGACGAGGCTCCGGCCATCCAACGACCGCACCACCGTGGCCATTAGCTCCACCGCACCGCCAGGAACCCGTAGCACCATCGCATGTCCCTCGCGGTGCTCTCCAGCAGCGGATTCAACTACGCCCGTACCCCGGCAGCCGCACGGCTCGTCGCCGGCGTCGATTCCGGCGACCCCGAGCTCCACCACCACCACCAGTCGACGCGGTTCGCCCCCAGCTACACGTAGGTACCCTCCGCCATCCATTTGGTCGCTGGAGGAGGGATCCCGCACTCCACCGCCACGTTTGGACGTCGCCGGCGGCTAAATGCCGGCGAGTCAGCGTGGTTTGACCACAGGTTGACCCCCCAGAGTCACTGACAAGTGGGGCCCGCCTGCTAATTAATCTGAGTTAGAGATTAAAATTAATCCTAATTAGCTAATTACCTAACAGTGACACTAACACAGGGGACCCATACGTCAGGTTTGACCTGGACGACCCCGTTGACCTGCTGACGTCACACTGACGTCAGGCTGACGCAGTAAAGCATTACTGGAATTATTCTTATATTGGAAATTCCAGAAATTATCACAAACTTCAAAAAATCATAGAAAATAATCTATAGCTAAGAATGAAAAGATTTATATATGAAAAATGATCAGAAAAATCCATTCTATCCATCTGTACTGGTTTCATGCATGATTAAGCAAGTTAACCTACTGTTTTATACAGAACAAGATAAAGCACTAATATGGGCCAGTTATGAACTTGGAATTTGAATCTTTGATTCAAAATAGTCCAAACCCATCTGGTCCTAGTTGCATTAGTCCAATACATCCATTTTGCCATGTCTCATGCATGCATCATATTGTTGCACTTGCTTGGTGTTGATTGTGCTTCGATGTGTTCATTGTGGTAGGTCCTGCCTCCGAGGATATTCACGAGTATCCAACTGAAGGGCACTATCCCACCACCACTCCGTCAGGCAAGCAACCCATTGATCATTTCGATACAAACCCATCTTCTCGGTTCTGCTCTCGTTTACTACATTAAGACAACGCGATTCAAACTGCTGTGTGTTGCGGTAGTTGAACCCACTTTCCTTTGCATGACCTGTCATTGCCATAGTAACTAGATGAAACCCACTAGCATGTGTAGGAGTTCATTGAGCCATGTTGTGTTCCTACAATGCTATGCTTTCTACGCTTAGAGTTGTGTCAGGTCTGGCTCATCAGGGTGATGAACTAGAGTGAAAGTGTGTGTGTCGATAATGAGAGTGAAGTGTTGAATACGATTTGGTAAAGGTATCGATGGGAGGCCATGTAGGAGTACATGGTGGGTTGTTTCATTGAGACCGTCCCTAAGAACTGAGATCTGTATGCGTGATTTAAGATTCAGCTACTACCACACATTGGGCCCGAAACCAATGGACCCCCTCGGCTTCTTAATCACCTTTGTCCTCTGTCCAGGAGTTGCACGTAGTTTCTGGTGTTTGTAGTACGCTGGAGGCCGTGGACAGCGCTGACCAAGGGGTGGGCTGTGATGCGGTAGGCTCGTGGCACAGTGTACCGAGTCGCCCGTTTGGTGTCCGGGAACCCTGCACACATCGTTTGGGGCCGTATGTGGAAACCTCGGCCGGACTCCCTGCGGATGGCACCTAAATAGGCGATAAACCTGGACTAGAGACTCGAGTGTTTAGGTAGGCTTTTGGCCGACACCCACGTTGGGCTTCCGCTTGAAGGTTGCCGAGTACACGTCGTGTAGCGACGATAAGTGGTGAGAGCTTGTGTGACGAAGTACACCCCTGCAGGGTATAAAACTATTCCAATAGCCGCGTCCGCGGTAAAGGACTACTTGGTCGCTTATGCAGTTCATAGACAAGTAAATGGATACTACTAAAAGCCTCAAGATAAGTGTTCGTACCGCGGATGGCCCTCTCGTGGGATGATGAGGGAGGATCCACGGTGGAGTATTGAGATGGTGATTAGTGGACTCGTGTGCGAAAACTATTTCACAAGTGGTGTATCGTAGGATAGCTTAGCCAAGAGTCAAAGCTGGCTTGCTGCAATAACCCCACTACCTTCTTAAGAATGAACATGTATAGTAGGATCTGTTGTAAGACTTGCTGAGTACTTTTGTGCTCATGTTGCTTCAATTACTGTTTTCAGACGACAACACTGCCCCTTCTGATGGGTTCTACGTAGAACTCGACGACGACGAGTGACTTGCCACCCAGGTGGTGATCTAGGCTTGTGAAGGGCCTATGTAGATAGACAGGCTTCGTCAAGCCTTCTTTCTTTCTAGTGTCTGTACCCAGACAGTTTGCTTCCGCATGTGCTTGTATGATTGTATGACTTGAGTGTCGGGTCATGTGACCCCTATCTGTATGAACATGTTATGTAAGGCTCTCCGGAGCCCTTTAAATAAAGTACTTTGAGTTGTAGAGTTTTGTTGTGATGCCATGTTGTATTTGCACATATCGAGCATACTGTGTGTATGTTTGAAATGCTTGGTATGTGTGGGATCCGGCAATCTAGTTGTTTATCCTTGGCAGCCTCTCTTATGGGGAAATGTAGTCTAGTGCCTCCTTGAGCCATAGTAGTCCGCTACAGCCCGGTTCACCGGAGTCCTGCTAGCCCAGCACTACTGCTCTGGACACCTGACTGGCCGGCATGTGATTCATATCGTTCCTATGTCTGTCCCTTCGGGGAAATGTCACGCGGTGACATCCGGAGTCCTGCCTAGCCTGCTACAGCCCGGGTTCCCGGAGTCCTGTTAGCCCAGTGCTACAGCCCGAATTCACACGCTGCTGACCGACACGTTCGATGTTGATTCATGTATGCCTGTTCCCATACGTTAGTGCCGCTTTGGGTTCACGACTAGCCATGTCGGCCCGGGTTCTTTGTCATATGGATGCTAGCGACATTGTCATATACGTGAGCCAAAAGGCGCAAACGGTCCCGGGCCAAGGTAAGGCGACACCCGTGGGAGTACCGTGCGTGAGGCCGCAATGTGATATGAGGTGTTACAGGCTAGATCGGTGTGACTTGGAATCGGGGTCCTGACAATTTGTCACTCCGTATGACGGAGAGGTATCTCTGGGCCCACTCAGTAATGCATCATCATAATGAGCTCAATGTGACCAAGTGTTTGGTCACGGGATCATGCATTACGGTACGAGTAAAGTGACTTGCCTGTAACGAGATTGAACAAGGTATTGGGATACCGACGATCGAATCTCGGGCAAGTAACGTACCGATTGACAAAGGGAATTGTATACAGGATTGATTGAATCCTCGACATCATGGTTCATCTGATGAGATCATCGTGGAACATGTGGGAGCCAACATGGGTATCCAGATCCCGCTATTGGTTATTGACCGGAGAGTCATCTCGGTCATGTCTGCATGTCTCCCGAACCCGTAGGGTCTACACACTTAAGGTTCAGTGACGCTAGGGTTGTAGAGATATTAGTATGCGGAAATCCGAAAGTCGTTCGGAGTCCCGGATGAGATCTCGGACGTCACGAGGAGTTCCGTAATGGTCCGGAGGTAAAGATTTATATATGGGAAGTCCTATTTTGGCCACCGGAAAATGTTCGGGATTTTTCGGTATTGTACCGGGAAGGTTCTAGAAGGTTCCGAACTGGGGCCCACCTGCATGGGGGGACCCACATGAACGTGGGTAGTGGGGCCAAGGGCCCACACCCCTGGTCAAGGCGCACCAAGATCCCACCTTAGAAGGAATAAGATCATATCCCGAAGGGATAAGATCAAGATCCCTAAAAAGGGGGGATAACAATCGGTGGGGAAGGGAAATGATGGGATTTCTTTCCCCACCTTTGCCAACGCCCCAATGGACTTGGAGGGCAAGAAAACAGCCCCCTCCACTACTATATATAGTGGGGAGGCGCATGGGAGCAGCACCCCAAGCCCCTGGCGCCTCCCTCTCCCTCCCGTGACACCTCTCCCTCTCGCTGAGCTTGGCGAAGCCCTGCCGAGATCCCCGCTGCTTCCACCACCATGCCGTCGTGCTGCTGGATCTCCATCAACCTCTCCCTCTCCTTGCTGGATCAAGAAGGAGGAGACGTCTTCCCAACCGTACGTGTATTGAACGCGGAGGTGTCGTCCGTTCGGTGCTCGGTCATCGGTGATTTGGATCACGACGAGTACGACTCCATCAACCCCGTTCACTTGAACGCTTCCGCTCGCGATATACAAGGGTATGTAGATGCACTCTTTTCCGTCTCGTTGCTAGAAGACTCCATAGATTGTTCTTGGTGATGCGTAGAAAAATTTGAATTATTGATACGTTCCCCAACAGTGGCATCATGAGCCAGGTCTATGCGTAGATTCTATGCACGAGTAGAACACAAAGTAGTTGTGGGCGATGATTTGTTCAATTTTCTTGCCGTTACTAGTCTTATCTTGATTCGGCGGCATTGTGGGATGAAGCGGCCCGGACCGACCTTACACGTACTCTTACGTGAGACAGGTTCCACCGACTGACATGCACTTGATGCATAAGGTGGCGAGCGGGTGGTTGTTCTCCACCACTTTAGTTGGATCAGATTCGATGAAAAGGGTCCTTATGAAGGGTAAATAGCAATTGGCATATCACCGTTGTGGCTTTTGCGTAGGTAAGAAACGTTCTTGCTAGAAACCCATAGCAGCCACGTAAAACATGCAACAACAATTAGAAGACGTCTAACTTGTTTTTGCAGGGTATGCTATATGATGTGATATGGCCAAAAGGATGTGATGAACTATATATGTGATGTATGAGATTGATCATGTTCTTGTAATAGGAATCATGACTTGCATGTGGATGAGTATGACAACCGGCAGGAGCCATAGGAGTTGTCTTAATTTATTGTATGACCTGCGTGTCAATGAAAACGCCATGTAATTACTTTACTTTATTGCTAACCGTTAGCCATAGTAGTAGAAGTAATAGTTGGCGAGACAACTTCATGAAGACACGATGATGGAGATGATGGTGTCATGCCGGTGACGAAGGTGATCATGCCGCGCCTCGAAGATAGAGATCAAAGGCGCAAGATGATATTGGCCATATCATGTCACTTTATGATTTGCATGTGATGTTTGTCATGTTTACATCTTTTTTGCTTAGAACGCCGGTAGCATAAATAAGATGATCCCTCACTAAAATTTCAAGAGATGTGTTCCCCCTAACTGTGCACCATTGCGAAGGTTCGTTGTTTCGAAGCACCACATGATGATCGGGTGTGATAGATTCTAACATTCGCATACAACGGGTGTTGACGAGCATAGCATGTACAGACATGGCCTCGCAACACAAGCAAAACACTTAGGTTGACTTGACGAGCCTAGCATGTACAGACATGGCATCGGAACACAAGAGACCGAAAGGTCGAACATGAGTCGTATAGTAGATACGATCAACATGGAGATGTTCACCGATGATGACTAGTCCGTCTCACGTGATGATCGGACACGTCCTAGTCGATTCGGATCATGTATCACTTAGATGACTAGAGGGATGTCCATCTAAGTGGGAGTTCATTAAATAATCAGATGAACTTAATTATCGTGAACATAGTCAAAAAGTCTTTGCAAATAATGTCGTAGCTTACGCTTTAGTTCTACTAAGATATGTTCCTAGAGAAAATTTAGTTGAAAGTTGATAGTAGCAATTATGCGGACTAGGTCCGTAAACTGAGGGTTGTCCTCACTGCTGCATAGAAGGCTTATGTCCTTAATGCACCGCTCGGTGTGCTGAACCTCGAGCGTCGTTTGTGGATGTTGCGAACATCTGACATACACGTTTTGATGACTACGTGATAGTTCAGTGCGTAATGTTGAACGGTTTAAAATTGTGGCACCAAAGTCGGTTTTGAAACGTCGCAGAACATATGAGATGTTCCAAAGACTGAAATTGGGATTTCAGACTAGTGCCCACGTCAAGAGGTATGAGACCTCTGACAAGTTTCTTAAGCCTGCAAACTAAGGGAGATAAGCTCAATCGTTGAGCATGTGCTCAGATTGTCTGAGTACTACAATCACTTGAATCGAGTGGGAGTTAATCTTCCAGATGAGATAGTGATGGTTCTCCATAGTCACTGCCACCAAGCTATTAGAGCTTCGTGATGAACTATAACATATCAGGGATAGACATGATGATCCTTGAGCAACTCGCGATGTTTGACCCCGTGAAAGTAGAAATCAAGTAGGAGCATCAACTGTTGATGGTTAGTAAAACCACTAGTTTCTAGAAGGGCAAGGGCAAGAAGGGATACTTCATGAAACAGCAAATCAGTTGCTGCTCTAGTGAAGAAACCCAAGGTTGAACCCAAACCCAAGACTAAGTGCTTCTGAAATGAGGGGAACGGTCACTGAAGCAGAACTACCCTAGATACTTCGTAGATGAGAAGGCTGGCAAGGTCGACAGAAGTATATTGGATATACATTATATTAATGTGTACTTTACTAGTACTCCTAGTAGCACCATGGTATTAGATACTGATTCGGTTGCTAAGTGTTAGTAACTCGAAATAAAAGCTGCGGAATAAACGGAGACTAGCTAAAGGTGAGATGACGATATGTGTTGGAAGTGTTTCCAAGGTTGATGTGATCAAGCATCGCATGCTCCCTCTACAATCGAGATTGGGGTTAAACCTGAATAATTTTTATTTTGTGTTTGCGTTGAGCATAGACATGATTGGATTATGTTTATCACAATACGGTTATTCATTAAAGGAGAATAATGGTTACTCTGTCTATTTGAATAATACCTTCAATGGTCTTGCACCTACAATGAATGGTTTATTGAATCTCGATCGTAGTGATACACATGTTCATGCCAAAAGATATAAGATAGTAATGATAGTACCACATACTTGTGGCACTGCCACTTGAGTGATATTGGTATAAAACGCATGAAGAAGCTCCATGTTGATGGATCTTTGGACTCACTCGTTTTTGAAAAGATTGAGACATGCGAACCATGTCTATTAGTATATATGCATGAAGAAAGTCCATACAGATGGATCATTTGGACTCACTTGATTTTGAATCACTTGAGACATGAAAATCATACCACATGGGCAAGATGACTGAAAGGCCTTGTTTTCAGTAAGATGGAACTAGAGAGCAACTTGTTGGAAGTAATACATTTGATGTGTGCAGTCCAATGAGTGCTGAGGCACGCAGTGGATATCGTTATGTTCTTACTTCACAGATGATTTGAGTAGATGCTGAGAATATTTACTTGATGAAACACAAGTCTAAATTATAGTAAGGTTCAAGTAATTTCAGAGTGAAGTTGAAGATCGTCGTGACAAGAGGATAAAATGTCTGTGATATGATCATAGAGATGAATATCTGAGTTACGAGTTTGGCACACAATTAAGAAATTGTGGAAATTGTTTCACGACTAATACCGCCTGGAACACCATATTGTGATGGTGTGTCCGAACATCATAACTGCACCCTATCGGATATGGTGCATACCATGATGTCTCTTATCGAATTACAACTATCGTTTATGGGTTAGGCATTAGAGACAACCGCATTCACTTTAGATAGGGCACCACACAATTCCATTGAGACGACACCGTATGAACTATGGTTTAGAGAAACCTAAGCTGTCGTCTCTTAAAAGTTTGGGGCTGCGACGCTTATGTGAACAAGTTTCAGGCTGATAAGCTCGAACCCAAAGCGGATAAATGCATCTTCATAGAATACCCAAAACAGTTGGGTATACCTCCTATTTCAGATCTGGAAGCAAAAGTGATTGTTTCTAGAAACGGGTCCTTTCTCGAGGAAAAGTTTCTCTCGAAAGAATTGAGTGGGAGGAAGTTGTTCTTGTGGCACCTACACCAATTGAAGTGGAAGTTTATGATAGTGATCATGAAACTTCAGATCAAGTCACTACCAAACCTCATAGGACGACAAGGATGCGTACTACTTTAGAGTGGTACGTAATCCTGTCTTGGAAGTCATGTTGTTGGACAACGATGAACCTATGAGCTGTGGAGAAGTGATGGTGGGCCCGGATTCCGATGAATGGCTCGAGGCCATAAAATCTGAGAGAGGATCCATGTATAAAAACAAAGTGTAGACTTTGGAAGAACTACTTGATGGTCGTAAGGCCGTTGGGTGCAGATGGATTTTAAAAGGAAGACAGACAATGATGGTAAGTGTCACCATTAAGAAAGCTCGACTTGTCGTTAAGATGTTTTCCGTCAAGTTCAAGGAGATGACTGTGATGAGACTTCCTCACTCGTAGCGATGCTAAGAGTCTATTGGAATTATATTTAGCAGTTACTGCATTATTTATGAAATCTTGAAGATAGGATGTCAAAACATTGTTTCCTCGACGATTTTCTTGAGGAAAGGTTGTATGTGATACAACCAGAAGGTTTTGTCAATCCTGAAAGATGCTAGCAAGTATGCAAAGCTCCAGCAATCCTTCTAAGGATTGGAGTAAGCATCTCGGAGTTGGAATGTACGCTTTGATGAGATGATCAAAGATTTTGGGTTTTTACAAAGTTTATGAGAAACTTGTATTTCCAAAGAAGTGAGTGGGAGCACTATAGAATTTCTGATGAGTATATGTTGTTGACATATTGTTGATCGGAAATGATGTAGAATTTCTGGAAAGCATCTAGGGTTATTTGAAAAGTGTTTTTCAATGGAAAACTTGGATTAAGCTACTTGAACATTGAGCATCAAGATCTATAAGGATAGATCAAAACGCTTGATAGTATTTTCAAATGAATGCATACCGTGATAGGATTTTTAAGGAGTTCAAAATAGATCAGCAAAGAAGGAGTTCTTGGCTGTGTTACAAGGTGTGAGTATTGAGTGAGACTCAAGACCTGACCACGGCAGAAGAGAGAGCAAGGACGAAGGTCGTCCCCTATGCTTTAGACGTAGGCTCTACAGTATGCTATCCTGTGTACCGCACCTGAAGTGTGCCTTGCCATGAATTAGTCAAGGGGTACAAGAGTGATCCAGGAATGGATCACATGACAACGGTCGAACTTATCCTTAGTATCAAGTGGACTAAGGAATTTTCTCGATTATGGAGGTGGTAAAAGAGCTCGTCGTAAACGGTTACATCGATGCATACTATGACACTAATCCGGATGACTCTGAGTAGTAAACCAGATTTGAATAGTAGAGCAGTTATTTGGAATAGCTCCAAGTAGCGCGTGGTAGCTACATCTACAAGATGACATAGAGATTTGTAAAGCACACACGGATCTCAATGTTGCAGACCCGTTGACTAAAACCTCTCTCGTAAGCATAACATGATCAAACCCTAGAACTCATTGAGTGTTAATCACATGGTGATGTGGACTAGATTATTGACTCTAGTAAACTCTTGGGTATTAGTCACATGGCGATGTGAACTTTGAGTGTTCATCACATGGTGATGTGAACTAGATTATTGACTCTAGTGCAAGTGGGAGACTGTTGGAAATATGCCCTAGAGGCAATAATAAAATGGTTATTATTGCATTTCCTTGTTCATGATAATTGTCTGTTGTTCATGCTATAATTGTATTCACTGGAAACAGTAATACATGTGTGAATAAATAGACCACAACAAGTCCCTAGTGAGCCTCTAGTTGACTAGCTCGTTGATCAACAGATAGTCATGGTTTCCTGACTATGGACATTGGATGTCATTGATAACGGGATCACATCATTAGGAGAATGATGTGATGGACAAGACCCAATCCTAAGCATAGCACAAGATCGTGTAGTTCGTTTGCTAGAGCTTTTCCAAATATCAAGTATCATTTCCTTAGACCATGAGATTGTGCAACTCCTGGATACCATAGGAGTGCTTTGGGTGTGCCAAACGTCACAACGTAACTAGGTGGCTATAAAGGTGCACTACGGGTATCTCCGAAAGTGTCTGTTGGGTTGGCACGAATCGAGACTGAGATTTGTCACTCCATATGACGGAGAGGTATCTCTGGGCCCACTCGGTAATGCATCATCATAATGAGCTCAATGTGACCAAGTGTTTGGTCACGGGATCATGCATTACGGTACGAGTAAAGTGACTTGCCGGTAACGAGATTGAACAAGGTATTGGGATACCGACGATCGAATCTCGGGCAAGTAACGTACCGATTGACAAAGGGAATTGTATACAGGATTGATTGAATCCTCAACATCGTGGTTCATCCGATGAGATCATCGTGGAACATGTGGGAGCCAACATGGGTATCCAGATCCCGCTGTTGGTTATTGACCGGAGAGTCGTCTCGGTCATGTCTGCATGTCTCCGGAACCCGTAGGGTCTACACACTTAAGGTTCGGTGACGCAAGGGTTGTAGAGATATTAGTATGCGGAAATATGAAAGTCATTCGGAGTCCCAGATGAGATCCCGGACGTTACTAGGAGTTCCGGAATGGTCCGGAGGTAAAGATTTATATATGGGAAGTCCTATTTTGGCCACCGGAAAATGTTCGGGATTTTTCGGTATTGTACCGGGAAGGTTCTAGAAGGTTCCAAAGTGGGGCCCACCTGCATGGGGGGACCCACATGAACATGGGTAGTGGGGCCAAGGCCCCACACCCCTGGTCAAGGCGCACCAAGATCCCACCTTAGAAGGAATAAGATCATATCCCGAAGGGATAAGATCAAGATCCCTAAAAAGGGGGGATAACAATCGGTGGGGAAGGGAAATGATGGGATTTCTTTCCCCCACCTTTTCCAACGCCTCAATGGACTTGGAGGGCAAGAAACCAGCCCCTCCACCCCTATATATAGTGGGGAGGCGCATGGGAGCAGCACCCCAAGCCCCCGGCGCCTCCCTCTCCCTCCCGTGACACCTCTCCCTCTCGCTGAGCTTGGCGAAGCCCTGCCGAGATCCCCGCTGCTTCGACCACCACGCCGTCGTGCTGGTGGATCTCCATCAACCTCTCCCTCCCCTTGCTGTATCAAGAAGGAGGAGACGTCTTCCCAACCGTACGTGTGTTGAACGCGGAGGTGCCGTCCGTTCGGCGCTCGGTCATCGGTGATTTGGATCACGACGAGTACGACTCCATCAACCCCGTTCACTTGAACGCTTCCGCTCGCGATCTACAAGGGTATGTAGATGCACTATTTTCCCTCTCGTTGCTAGAAGACTCCATAGATTGTTCTTGGTGATGCATAGAAAAATTTGAATTATTGCTACGTTCCCCAACACCATGGCCATGTAAGGAAGGGCACGTGTCGTAGTAGAGGCGCACAAGTAGCGTGTCACGTAGTCCCGTTAATATCGTGTACACGTACGTACAGCGGCCAGAGTGCAAGAAAGTAAATACGGCCACGTACGTACATACTGGCGGGGTCTCGAACGCCTACTCGCGCATACGTACGGCCAGGGCTCGTGTACATGGCTGGGTCAGAACGGAGAAACTGCGTCGTCGTGTTCATGGGGAGGCAACGGAATGCGTCGTGTTCATCGGGAGGCAACGAAATATGTCGTGTTCATCGGGAGCCAACCGGCTTGGACGGAACAGCCGATCGAAACGAGGCCTGGCGTACCGTAACGGAGGAAATGGCCTTGTGTTCGACTGGCCACGGTCGAAACGGGATCCTTTTCTTCGGGAGGGGTCTGGCGTACCGCAAAACGGAGGAAACAGACTTCTCTTGGACCTCCTATGGTCGCAACGGGGTCCTGTTGATCGGGAGGGGTGTGGCGTACCGCAAAACGGAGGAAACGGACATGTGTTGGAGCGTTACGGTCGAAACGGGGGTCCTGTTCATCGGGAGGGGTGTGGCGTACCAGAAAACGGGACTCCACGGGATACTGTTCATCTCCACCGTCGACCTCCTCCAGCCTCCACGGGCTACTATTCATCCACCATCGACCTCCTCCAGCCTCCACCTGCGTCTGTTCATCCACGGGCTCCTGTTCATCCAGCCTCCACCGCTCCTCCACCGGCCACTGTGCAACTAGCCCTCTCCACGGGGTCCTGTTCAACAACCCCTACACGGGCTACTGTTCATCCAGCCCTCCACCGGCTTACTGTTCAACCAGCCCTCCATGGGGTCCTGTTCATCCAGCCATCCACGGGGTCCTGTTCATCCACCCCCAACCGGCTTGATCGATCGGGGTCCTGTTCATCTAGCGGCAACGGCCTCTACTACCACGGGGTCCTATTCATCCAACCCCCCACCAGGAACTGTTCATCCAAACCCGCCAACAACGCTCACTGTTCATCCATAGGCAGCATCAATTGGCTTCAGTTAGCAGCAGTAGCGAAGAAATCGCTCGATCGGGTTCAGTTAACAGCCATCGACCGATCGCTCACGTTTTGTAACGCGTAGCCTGCAGTGCAATCGCTCGGGTTCAGTAGGCAAATGCCTCACTCGGGTTTAGTTAGAGCCCAACGCCTCGCACCCACGCGCGTACGTGTACGAGAGAAACGTGCATCGCTCGGCCCCCGACGACCCACCGTAACCGGGAACTCCATGATATTTTCCTTGCCCTTGCTTCTACCATGGTTTTTTCCGTCATGGCCAGCCCAAAGAATGTTATGCAGCTGCGTCTCCGGCCCGCCTAGGATGAAAGGCCCATTTTCTGTCATGATTTTTCATCATAGAAGTAGGAGCCCACCACATCTATGATGATACCGGGTTTTGTCACAATTATCGTCATAGAAGTGTCAAAAGCATGACACACAAAAAATTCGTTCGGCCCAACATGTCACGGATGTGTCTTTTTTTTGTAGTGCCTTCTCCATAGTCTATGGTGCAGAAGCGATGCTCCCCACGGAACTCATATACGGGTAATCTCGGGTACTTGCCTACGACGAAGTAGCACAACAGCACTCAAGGAAGATCGTCTTCGCGCTGCTGTGTGTGCTGCAGGCTACCAGCAAGCTTTGCACCGCTATCATAGCCGCAAGGTTCATGCCCGGAGCCTTGAGGAAGGCGACCTTGTCCTTTGGCGCGTTCAATCCGCCAAGGGTACAAACAAGTTGACGCCAAAGTGGGAAGCCCCTTATCGGGTAGTACGAGTCACTAGACATGGCGCAGTCCGGCCGGAGACCGAAGATGCCATTCAAATGCAAAACTCATGGAATATTGAGCATCTTCGCAAGTTCTACCCATAAGGCATGGTTGCCGGGCCTTGCCCCGGCAACCTGTTTTGTACAAGCATAGTCTCCAAGACTTGTAACCCTTTGTAGAAAGCCAGGCACAGACCCTATGCACAGCTGAATAAAACCAAGTGTTTTTCCAAACTTGCATGCATGTTTTCTTACCTTATTAAAGCTTGATTTTGATATTGTTACACTGGTTTTAGAAAAAATGACTAACATACCGTCAAAGGCTTCGTGCTACCTTCTATGTTATTCCGGTAAAAACAGAAGGATCCCTCGCGAGCAACTTTCCCGCGTGGTGGAGATGGAGACAGACTCGCCTATTTGGTCCTACGACGGCTCTTCCTTATCTAAGTGATAAGAACTACATCAAAGAAAGATAAGTTTGTTCGTTTTAAATTTCCCCGTCACTACATGTTACGCTTACGTATGAGAAACCTGCAAGCAAGAGAACCTTGCCACGTTTAACATTCGCGCTCCTGTCCTTGCCTCGAGTCCGCTCGATAGGATTGGTTGTAGCTACGTTTTTTTCTATCATTCACGCTCCTATCCTTGCTTTGAGTCCACTCAATAGGATCAGTCGCGGTCATGTTTGAGAAATACCAGCGAGGAACCGACCTCTATTCACGCGCCTAACTCGCTTCGAGTCTACTCGACGAAGATTGGTAGTAGCTGCGTTGGAGGCCGGCAAGAGGATTGCCGGAAACCTTACTTACAAAATGTGTTGAGGGCAGGTCCTTCAAAACAATAGAAGCATACACAAATTCCCATAAAGTTTCTTCTTTTAATTTGCGTGGGACAAACAAGTACACATATTACAAGTGCTGACATGGATGGGTGAATACTTAAGTTCCATTCAAACACGGCAAAATGCTCACATTTTATTAAACTAAAAAGAAAAGTGCTCTGTAATGCCTTTCTTGTCCCTCTCCTCCTAGGGTTTACATCAAGAGTAAGGAGGGAAAAGGAGCAACTGGGCAGAAGCCCAGCCTGACCCCATCAGGACTAGAGGGACGTAGCTCGACAAGATCGGGAGAGCGTTGCCCCGGCAGGAAGGATGAAGCCAGGACGGAGGAAGCGGCTAGGCAATGCGCTGGTCACCCCCAACAGGACTAGCGAGACGCAGCTCAATACAGACACCGGCAGGGAAGACGAAGCCGGAGTCCATGAGCCTGCCGGAGTCCAGCTGGAAGTGGCGGTGGCATCCAAGACCAAGCACCCCCAGAAAAAAGCTCTGTCGGGGTCCAGCTACAGATGATGGTGCTGCCGGTGCCCAGTTGTTGACGATAGTGCCGCTGACATTTAGCTGGAGGCTGAGTCGTCGTCTTCAGACTTGACGTCCGGGGACTCGCTATCATCGTCTTCACCATCCGTGTCCTCCTTGTCGATGTCGCTCGAGGAGGATCTTTCATCATCACTCGTGCTTTCTACGCCACACCCAAGACGAGCGCCTGAACGCCCGAAAACCTTGATGGAGAGCATGTTGGACTCCACCAGCTTAAAGCGAAGGATATGTCCCTCTGCAAGATAGTGGGCGTGGGCATAAGTTTTCCACCCACGCCTAAGGAGAATGATGCGGGGCGTGGGGAACTCCATGTTCACCCACACAGCGCCATTGCAGCAGCCGCTCATGCGCAACCGCAGCCCCAATGGCTGGTCGACTTCCATCACTCCGGCAAAGGTACGGGGTCGCAGGCGACTGCAGGGAGGATCATGCAGCTTGACGATGAACTCAAGCGTTGTGTCCCCCTCATGGCCTTCTGCTAGAGGTGGAGCAGTTGGAGGAGAAATGACGAGTGCGCGGCTCCGTCCGCCTCAACCGTGGGCGCTGCGTCGACCACAACCTCACCTCGTGGCTCCGCCTCACGCACTGGAGCGAGCTTCTACAGCTGCGGCCCAGGGCAAGGCGTGGTTTCGAGGAGAAGCTCTCACCACCATGGCCGAAGCACGAGCCCGGCCTCTTCCGCTCGCCATGGCAGAAGACAGGAGCAAGGAAGGAGAAGTAGGAGGAAGTAGATGAGCATCGCTGCCCTTGCACACCTCCTTTTATAGCGGAGACGAGGGAGGCTGGCTCTTCACCACTCGGGGGTAACCGCCCCGCTCCACTACTCCGGCTCTCTGCACCCCTGGGTGGCGTCTTGCTCCATCAACTACCCCACTACACCAATCCGAAGCGCTGCGTCTTCTGCCAAGGCGCACGTTCTCAAACCCTACTCATCCAGCACCTACCCCATGCAATGTATGCAGCGCACGTGGAGGAAATGGCAGAAGTCAAGGGCGAACTAAAGGTAAAATATTAGTTACCGTGACTCACGCTCGGGTGCCCTAATGGCATCCTATGGGTTTGGGCACCCCTTGTCCCTTTTGATGCAGATGGTGCGCATCGCCTGAGCGCCAGAGATATTAGGGTAAGACTAGGGGCTGACTCAGGTCCAGATTAATGAAGAAGCAAAGAAGATCTCAAGACATGACGCTGTCCCCGGCAAGATTGATATGTATGCGTGTGCATTTGTTGGGCCTACTGATACGTCCATTTTGCATCATGCTTTTATATCGATATTTATTGCATTATGGGCTGTTATTACACATTATGTCACAATATTTATGCCTATTCTCTCTTATTTTACAAGGTTTACATGAAGAGGGAGAATGCAGGCAGCTGGAATTCTGGGCTGGAAAAGGAGCAAATATTAGAGACCTATTCTGCACAACTCCAAAAGTCCTGAAACTCCACGGAAGTTATTTTTGGAAATAATAAAAACTACTAAGCGAAGAAAAAACCAGAGGGGACCCACACCCTGGGCACGAGGGTGGAGGCGCGCCCGACCCCCCTGGGCGCGCCCCCTGCCTCATGGGCCCCCTGGTGGCCCTCTAGTGCCCATCTTCTGCTATATGAAGTCTTTCGTCCGAAGAAAAATCATAAGCAACCTTTCGGGACGAGACTCCGCCGCCACGAGGCAAAACCTTGGCGGAACTAATCTAGGGCTCTGGCGGAGCTATTATGCCGGGGACACTTCCCTCCGGGAGGGGGAAATCATCGCCATCGTCACCACCAACGCTCCTCTCATCGGGAGGGGGCCAATCTCCATCAACATCTTCACCAGCACCATCTCCTCTCAAACCCTAGTTCATCTCTTGTATCCAATTCTTGTCTCTAAGTCTGAGATTGGTACCTGTAGGTTGCTAGTAGTGTTGATTACTCCTTGTAGTTGATGCTAGTTGGTTTATTTGGTGGAAGATCATATGTTCAGATATTATATGCATATTAATACTCCTCTAATTATGAACATGAATATGCTTTGTGAGTAGTTACGTTTGTTCCTGAGGACATGGGAGAAGTCTTGCTATTAGTAGTCATGTGAATTTGGTATTCGTTCGATATTTTGATGAGATGTATGTTGTCTCTCCTCTAGTGGTGTCATGTGAATGTCGACTACATGACACTTCACCATTGTTTGGGCCTAGAGGAAGGCATTGGGAAGTAATAAGTAGATGATGGGTTGCTAGAGTGGCAGAAGCTTAAACCCTAGTTTATGCGTTGCTTCGTAAGGGGCTGATTTGGATCCATGTGTTTCATGCTATGGTTAGGTTTACCTTAATACTTCTTTTGTAGTTGTGGATGCTTGCAATAGGAGTTAATCATAATTTGGATGCTTGTCCAAGTAAGGACAGCACCCAAGCACCGGTCCACCCACATATCAAATTATCAAAGTACCGAACACGAATCATATGAATGTGATGAAAACTAGCTTGACGATAATTCCCATGTGTCCTTGGGAGCATTTTCCTTCATATAAGAAATTGTCCAGGCTTGTCCTTTGCTACCTTGCTGCACTTTATTTAATTTTGTTACTTGTTGCTCGTTACAAATTATCTTATCACAAAACTATCTGTTACCTATAATTTCAGTGCTTGCAGAAAATACCTTGCTGAAAACTGCTTGTCATTTCCTTCTGCTCCTCGTTGGGTTCAACACTCTTACTTATCGAAAGGACTACGATAGATCCCCTACACTTGTGGGTCATCAAGACTCATTTCTGGCGCCATTGCCGGGGAGTGAAGCGACTTTGGTAGGTGGAATTTGGTAAGGGAAAACTTATATAGTGTGCTGAAATTTACTGTCACTTGTTACTATGGAAAAGAATCCTTTGAGGGGCTTGTTCGGGGTATCTTCACATCGACCAGTAGAGCAAAGAGTCGCTCCTCAACCTACTGAACCTACTGAAAATGAAAATGTTCACTTTGAAATTCGTTCGGGTATGATAGAAAAACTGCTAGCTAATCCTTTTGCAAGAGAAGGAACATTACATCCTGATGAGCACCTAATCTATGTGGATGAAGTTTGTGGATTATTTAAGCTTGCAGGTATGCCCGATGATGTTATCAAGAAGAAGGTCTTCCCTTTATCTTTGAAGGGAGATGCATTGACATGGTACAGGCTATGTGATGATATGGGATCGTGGGACTATAAGCGATTGAAATTGGAATTTCATCAGAAGTTTTATCCTATGCATCTTGTTCATCGTGATCGTAATTACATATATAATTTTTGGCCTCGCGAAGGAGAAAGCATCGCTCAAGCTTGGGGGAGGCTTAAGTCAATGTTATATTCATGCCCCAATCATGAGCTCTCAAGAGAAATGATTATTCAAAATTTTTATGATCGGCTTTCTGACAACAATCGCACCATGGTCGATACTTCTTGTACTGGTTCTTTTATGATGAAGACTATTGAATTCAAATAGAATTTATTGGGAATAATTAAACGCAACTCTGAAGATTGGGACCTAGATGAAGGTAAGGAGTCAGGTATAACACCTAAGTTTGATTGTGTTAAATCTTTTATGGATACCGATGTTTTCCGTAAATTTAGCACTAAATATGGACTTGACTCTGAGATAGTAGCTTCTTTTTGTGAATCTTTTGCTACTCACGTTGATCTCCCTAAGGAGAAGTGGTTTAAATATCATCCTCCCATAGATGTAAAAGTAGTTGAACCTGTTAAAGTTGAAGAAAATACTATCGCTTATAATGATCCTATTGTTCCTACTACTTATGTTGAGAAACCACCTTTCCCTGTTAGAATAAAGGATCATGCTAAAGCTTCAACTGTGGTTCGTAAAAGCAATATTATAACCTATACACCTCCTGAGCAAGTTAAAGTTGAACCTAATATTGCTATTGTGAAAGATCTCTTGGCTGATAATATTGATGGGCATGTTAGTTATTTCTGTGATGAAACTGCTAGAATTGCTAAACCTAGTGCTAAAGATAAACATAGACCTGTGGTAGGCATGCCTGTTATTTCTGTTAAAATAGGAGATCATTGTTATCATGGCTTATGTGACATGGGTGGTGCTAATGCAATACCTATTGACTTATACAAAGAAATTATGCATGATATTGCACCCGCTGAGTTAGAAGAAATTGATGTTACCATTAAGCTTGCCAATAGAGATACTATATCACCAATTGGAATTGTTAGAGATGTTGAAGTCTTGTTTGGGAAAACTAAATATCCTGCTGATTTTCTTGTTCTTGGTTCCCCACAAGATAGGTTTTGTCCCATTATATTTGGTAGACCCTTTTTAAACACTGTTAATGCTAAGATAGACTGCGAAAAGGATGTTGTTACCATTGGTCTAGGTGATGTGTCTCATGAGTTTAACTTTTCTAAATTTCATAGACAACACCATGAAGAGGAATTGCCTAGTAAAGATGAAATTGTTGATCTTGCTTCTATTGTCGTACCTCCTAGTGATCCTTGTTGGGGAACATAGTAATTTCAAAAAAATTCCTACGCACACGCAAGATCATGGTGATGCATAGCAACGAGAGGGGAGAGTGTTGTCCACGTACCCTCGTAGACCGACAGCGGAAGCGTTATCACAACATGGTTGATGTAGTCGTACGTCTTCACGATCCGGCCGATCAAGTACCGAACGTACGGCACCTCCAAGTTCTACACACGTTCAGCTCGATGACGTCCCTCGAACTCCGATCCAGCCGAGTGTTGAGGGAGAGTTTCGTCAGCACGACGGCGCTGTGACGATGATGATGTTCCACCGACGCAGGGCTTCGCCTAAGCTCCGCAACGGTATTATCGAGGTGTAATATGGTGGAGGGGGGCACCGCACATGGCTAAAATATCATATATCAAGTGTGTATAGAGGTGCCCCCCTGCCCCCGTATATAAAGGAGGAAGGGGGAGGCCGGCTGCCCTAGGCGCGCCAAGGAGAGAGGGGGAGTCCTCCTCCTAGTAGGAGTAGGACTCCCCTTTCCTAGTCCTACTAGGAAAAGAAGGGGGGAAGGAAAGAGAGGGAGAGGGAGAGGGAAAGGGGGCTGCATCCCCCTCTCCTAGTCCAACTAGGACTCCTCCTGGGAGGGGGCGCGCCACCTCCTGGCTGCTGCCCTCTCTCTCCCCTCAAGGCCCACTAAGGCCCAATACTTCCCCGGGGGGTTCCGGTAACCCTCCGGCACTCCGGTTTAATCCGAAACTTCTCCGGAACACTTATGGTGTCCGAATATAGTCGTCCAATATATCAATCCTTATGTCTCGACCATATCGAGACTCCTCGTCATGTCCGTGATCACATCCGGGACTCCGAACAACCTTCGGTACATCAAAACATATAAACTCATAATATAACTGTCATCGTAACTTTAAGCGTGCAGACCCTTTGGGTTCGAGAAGTATGTAGACATGACCGAGACACCTCTCCGGTCAATAACCAATAGCGGGACCTGGATGCCCATATTGGCTCCCACATATTCTACGAAGATCTTTATCGGTCAGACCGCATAACAACATACGTTGTTCCCTTTGTCATCGGTATATTACTTGCCCGAGATTCGATCGTCGGTATCTCGATACCTAGTTCAATCTCGTTACCGGCAAGTCTCTTTACTCGTTCCATAATACATCATCCCGCAACTAACTCATTAGTCACAATGCTTGCAAGGCTTATAGTGATGTGCATTACCGAGTGGGCCCAGAGATACCTCTCCGACGATCGGAGTGACAAATCCTAATCTCGAAATACGCCAACCCAACAAGTACCTTTGGAGACACCTGTAGAGCACCTTTATAATCACCCATTTACGTTGTGACGTTTGGTAGCACACAAAGTGTACCTCCGGTAAACGGGAGTTGCATAATCTCATAGTCATAGGAACATGTATAAGTCATGAAGAAAGCAATAGCAACATACTAAACGATCGGGTGCTAAGCTAACGTAATGGGTCATGTCAATCACGTCATTCTCCTAATGAGGTGATCCCGTTTAATCAAATGACAACTCATGTCTATGGCTAGGAAACATAACCATCTTTGATTAACGAGCTAGTCAAGTAGAGGCATACTAGTGACACTCTGTTTGTCTATGTATTCACACATGTATTATGTTTCCGGTTAATACAATTCTAGCATGAATAATAAACATTTATCATGATATAAGGAAATATATAATACTTTATTATTGCCTCTAGGGCATATTTCCTTCAATCTCCCACTTGCACTAGAGTCAATAATCTAGATTACATAGTAATGATTCTTACACCCATGGAGTCTTGGTGCTGATCATGTTTTGTTCGTGGAAGAGGCTTAGTCAACGGGTCTGCAACATTCAGATCCGTTCTTGCAAATTTCTATGTCTCCCACCTGGACTAAATCCCAGATGGAATTGAAGCGTCTTCTGATGTGCTTGGTTCTCTTGTGAAATCTGGATTCCTTTGCTAAGGCAATTGCACCAGTATTGTCACAAAAGATTTTCATTGGTCCCAATGTACTAGGTATAACACCTAGATCGGATATGAACTCCTTCATCCAGACTCCTTCATTTGTTGCTTCCGAAGCAGCTATGTATTCCGCTTCACACGTAGATCCCGCCAAGACACTTTGCTTAGAACTGCACCAACTGACAGCTCCACCGTTCAATGTAAATACGTATCCGGTTTGCGATTTCGAATCGTCCGGATCAGTGTCAAAGCTTGCATCAATGTAACCCCTTACGATGAGCTCTTTGTCACCTCCATAAACGAGAAACATATCCTTAGTCCTTTTCAGGTATTTCAGGATGTTCTTGACCGCTGTCCAGTGATCCACTCCTGGATTACTTTGGTACCTCCCTGCTAAACTTATAGCAAGGGACACATCAGGTCTGGTACACAGCATTGCATACATGATAGAGCCTTTGGCTGAAGCATAGGGAACATCTTTCATCTTCTCTCTATCTTCTGCAGTGGTCGGGCATTGAGTCTTACTCAATCTCACACCTTGTAGTACAGGCAAGAACCCTTTCTTTGGTTGATCCATTTTGAACTTCTTCAAAACTTTGTCAAGGTATGTGCTTTGTGAAAGTCCAATTAAGCGTCTTGATCTATCTCTATAGATCTTAATGCCTAATATATATGCAGCTTCACCGAGGTCTTTCATTGAAAAACTCTTATTCAAGTATCCCTTTATGCTATCCAGAAATTCTATATCATTTCCAATCAGTAATATGTCATCCACATATAATATTAGAAATGCTATCGAGCTCCCACTCACTTTCTTGTAAATACAGGCTTCTCCAAAAGTCTGTATAAAACCAAATGCTTTGATCACACTATCAAAGCGTTTATCCCAACTCCGAGAGGCTTGCACCAGTCCATAAATGGATCGCTGGAGCTTGCACACTTTGTTAGCTCCCTTTGGATCGACAAAACCTTCCCGTTGCATCATATACAACTCTTCTTCCAGAAATCCATTCAGGAATGCAGTTTTGACATCCATTTGCCAAATTTTATAATCATAAAATGCGGCAATTGCTAACATGATTCGGACAGACTTAAGCATCGCTACGGGTGAGAAGGTCTCATCGTAGTCAATCCCTTGAACTTGTCGAAAACCTTTCGCAACAAGTCGAGCTTTATAGATAGTAACATTACCATCAGCGTCAGTCTTCTTCTTGAAGATCCATTTATTTTCAATGGCTTGCCGACCATCGGGCAAGTCAACAAAGTCCATACTTTGTTCTCATACATGGATCCCATCTCGGATCTCATGGCTTCAAGCCATTTTGCGGAATCTGGGCTCACCATCGCTTCTTCATAGTTCATAGGTTCATCATGGTCTAGTAACATGACCTCCAGAACAGGATTGTCGTACCACTCTGGTGCGGATCTTGATCTAGTTGACCTACGAGGTTCAGTAATAACTTGATCTGAAGTTTCATGATCATTATCATTAACTTCCTCACTAATTGGTGTAGGTGTCACAGAAACTGATTTCTGCGATGATCTACTTTCCAATAAGGGAGCAGGTACAGTTACCTCATCAAGTTCTACTTTCCTCCCACTCACATCTTTCGAGAGAAACTCCTTCTCTAGAAAGGATCCATTCTTAGCAACGAATATCTTGCCTTCAGATCTGTGATAGAAGGTGTACCCAACAGTCTCCTTTGGGTATCCTATGAAGACACATTTCTCCGATTTAGGTTCGAGCTTATCAGGTTGAAGTTTCTTCACATAAGCATCGCAACCCCAAACTTTAAGATACGACAACTTTGGTTTCTTGCCAAACCATAGTTCAAAAGGCGTCGTCTCAACGGATTTCGATGGTGTCCTATTTAGAGTGAATGCAGCCGTCTCTAAAGCATAACCCCAAAATGATAGCGGTAAATCAGTAAGAGACATCATAGATCGCACCATATCTAATAAAGTACGATTACGACGTTCGGACACACCATTACGCTGTGGTGTTCTGGGTGGCGTGAGTTGCGAAACTATTCCGCATTGTTTCAAATGTAGGCCAAATTCGTAACTCAAATATTCTCCTCCACGATCAGATCGTAGGAATTTTATTCTCTTGTTACGATGATTTTCAACTTCACTCTGAAATTCTTTGAACTTTTCAAATGTTTCAGACTTATGTTTCATTAAGTAGATATACCCATATCTGCTCAAATCATCTGTGAAGGTGAGAAAATAACAATATCCGCCACGAGCCTCAATATTCATCGGACCACATACATCTGTACGTATGATTTCCAACAAATCTGTTGCTCTCTCCATAGTTCCGGAGAACGGTGTTTTGGTCATCTTGCCCATAAGGCACGGTTCGCAAGTACCAAGTGATTCCAAAATTCCATCGGTATGGAGTTTCTTCACGCGCTTTACACCGATATGACCCAAACGGCAGTGCCACAAATAAGTTGCCCTGTAATTATCAACTCTGCATCTTTTGGCTTCGACATTATGAATATGTGTATCACTACTATCGAGATTCATTAAAAATAGACCACTCTTCAAGGGTGCATGACCATAAAAGATATTATTCATATAAATAGAACAACCATTATTCTCTGATTTAAATGAATAACCGTCTCGCATCAAACAAGATCCAGATATAATGTTCATGCTCAACGCTGGCACCAAATAACAATTATTTAGGTCTAAAACTAATTCCGAAGGTAGATGTAGAGGTAGCGTGCCGACGGCGATCACATCGACTTTGGAACCATTTCCCACGTGCATCGTCACCTCAACCTTAGCCAATCTTTGCTTAATACGTAGCCCCTGTTTCGAGTTGCAAATATTAGCAACAGAACCAGTATCAAATACCCAGGTGCTACTGCGAGTATTAGTAAGGTACACATCAATAACATGTATATCACATATACCTTTGTTAACCTTGCCATCCTTCTTATCCGCCAAATACTTGGGGTAGTTCCGCTTCCAGTGACCAGTCTGCTTACAGTAGAAGCACTCAGTTTCAGGCTTAGGTCCAGACTTGGATTTCTTCTCCTGAACAGCAACTTGCTTGCTGTTCTTCTTTAAGTTCCCTTTCTTCTTCCCTTTGCCCTTTTTGTTGAAACTAGTGGTTTTATTGACCATCAACACTTGATGCTCCTTTTTGATTTCTACCTCCGCTGCCTTTAGCATTGCGAAGAGCTCGGGAATAGTCTTATCCATCCCTTGCATGTTATAGTTCATCACGAAGCTCTTGTAGCTTGGTGGCAGTGATTGAAGAATTCTGTCAATGACGCAATCATCCAGAAGTTGAACTCCCAGTTGAATCAAGTGATTATTATACCCAGACATTCTGAGTATATGCTCACTGACAGAACTATTCTCTTCCATCTTGTAGGTATAGAACTTATTGGAGACTTCATATCTCTCAATCCGGGCATTTGCTTGAAATATTAACTTCAACTCCTGGAACATCTCATATGCTCCATGACGATCAAAACGTCGTTGAAGACCCGGTTCTAAGCCATAAAGCATGGCACACTGAACTATTGAGTAGTCATCAGCTTTGCTCTGCCAGACGTTCATAACTTCTGGCATAGCTCTTGCAGGAGGCCTGGCACCTAGCGGTGCTTCCAGGACGTAATTCTTCTGTGCAGCAATGAGGATAATCGTCAAGTTACGGACCCAGTCCGTGTAATTGCTACCATCATCTTTCAACTTAGCTTTCTCAAGGAACGCATTAAAATTCAACGGAACAACAGCACGGGCCATTTATCTACAATTAACATAGACAAGCAAGATACTATCAGGTACTAAGTTCATGATAAATTTAAGTTCAATTAATCATATTACTTAAGAACTCCCACTTAGATAGATATCCCTCTAATCATCTAAGTGATTACGTGATCCAAATCAACTAAACCATGTCCGATCATCACGTGAGATGGAGTAGTTTCAATGCTGAACATCACTATGTTGATCATATCTACTATATGATTCACGCTCGACCTTTCGGTCTCTGTGTTCCGAGGCCATATCTGCATATGCTAGGCTCGTCAAGTTTAACCTGAGTATTCCGCGTGTGCAACTGTTTTGCACCCGTTGTAACGTAGAGCCTATCACACCCGATCATCACGTGGTGTCTCAGCACGAAGAACTTTCGCAACGGTGCATACTCAGGGAGAACACTTTTATCTTGAAATTTTAGTGAGAGATCATCTTATAATGCTACCGTCAATCAAAGCAAGATAAGATGCATAAAGGATTAACAACACATGCAATCAATATAAGTGATATGATATGGCCATCATCATCTTGTGCTTGTGATCTCCATCTCCGAAGCACCGTGCTTGTGATCTCCATCTCCGAAGCACCGTCATGATCACCATCGTCACCGGTGCGACACCTTGATCTCCATCGTAGTATCGTTGTCGTCTCGCCAACTAATTGCTTTTACGACTATCGCTACTGCTTAGTGATAAAGTAAAACTATTACATGGTGATTGCATCTCATACAATAAAGCGACAACCATATGGCTCCTGCCAGTTGCCGATAACTCGGTTACAAAACATGATCATCTCATACAACAAATTATATCACATCATGTCTTGACCATATCACATCACAACATGCCCTGCAAAAACAAGTTAGACGTCCTCTACTTTGTTGTTGCAAGTTTTACGTGGCTGCTACGGGCTTAGCAAGAACCGTTCTTACCTACGCATCAAAACCACAACGATAGTTTGTCAAGTTGGTGCTGTTTTAACCTTCGCAAGGACCGGGCGTAGCCACACTCGGTTCAACTAAAGTGAGAGAGACAGACACCCGCCAGTCACCTTTAAGCAACGAGTGCTCCGAACGGTGAAACCAGTCTCGCGTAAGCGTACGCGTAATGTCGGTCTGGGCCGCTTCATCTCACAATACTGCTGAACCAAAGTATGACATGCTGGTAAGCAGTATGAATTATATCGCCCACAACTCACTTGTGTTTTACTCGTGCATAGCATCAACGCATAAAACCAGGCTCGGATGCCACTGTTGGGGAACGTAGTAATTTCAAAAAATTTCCTACGCACACGCAAGATCATGGTTGTAACACCCCGAGAATCATGCTACAGTAACTCCCTGTGATTAAGCTAATCATGTTGCTAAACAGGGCTTGATCACAATTGCATCAAATTTCTTTTCAAACTCCTAGTTCAAACTTCAATTAAAATCAAAGTGGAAAATAAAAGTTTTCAAAAATTTGAACAAAAATGTTCGGGCCCTGCCAGAAATTGCACTGATAATTATTGTGGAGAAAACACATTTTTATAAAATACCTAAATACTTTTAAATGAAATAAAACAGAAAAGAAAACAGAAAACAGATCAGGCAGAGAAAAAAAAAGGAGAAGGCCCTTCCCCCCCCCACTGGACCCGTGGCCCAAACTGGGCCGCCACCCCCGACC